>NC_134020.1:235000-250000 GCF_040712315.1 Castanea sativa | reverse complement strand
CAGAGTAGTTGTGGCACTCAAAAATTAACTCCACCTTCTTCTCCCACTCCAAGTATGCTTCTGGATCATTTTTCCCTTGGAGTGTTGGTATCTTCATTTTTATGTTTCCTAGCTTCCTGTCAGTCCCATCTTGCCAACTTGGATCTCTTCGGAAACCTCTACCAGGCCTTTCTCCCCTCTGCACAAACCTTCCCTCATTGTTCAATGAAGCTTGATCTTCTTCATCTTCAAACTCATGCTCGTGGTAGTCATCAGAATCATCCATGTGCGCACGCCTTTCTTGCCTTCTAGCATTAGGGCCTCTTTGGGGACGCTCTTTACTCAAAGTAGCAATAACGGTGTCCTGCCTATCCATCCGATCCCGAATCTCATTAAACACCACGTTCATGCGTTCAAATTGTTGTTGCATAGCCTGCAAAATGATGGACGACTCCTCCCCCTTCCCTATTTGATGTTTCACACCCGGAAGACATACTTTAAGACAACAGAGAATTATTAGAAATAATTCCTCACAACACTCCCTCACGTGTTTGCACTCAAATTATGTCACTCCCACTCGTGTTTCACTCTTAAATTGGCTTTTTCCTGATATTAGTCTCACACTCTCTTACCTTTTTCCACTCGTAGCTTCCTCTTTTCAGTTCTACATTAAACTAATAAACTTGATCAAGAAATTCAAATTGCAGTGTAAAAACAAATACCAACGGCAAGAAAATATGATAGCAACACTAAATCAAAGGAAAAGGACAAAAGAAAACGATATTCTGGTCTGAGAGAATTGAAACTACAAACAATTATTTTTTCTTTTTTTCTAATTCTTTTTTGATGTCTTTTTTTTCTTTTTCTTTTTTCTTTTTCTTTTTTTTTGAGCTGGGTGCACGATTTTAACCTAGTGCACTTCAACAAAAACAAAAAAAATAAGAACGATGAATGAAGAACACAAAAGGAATAGGATCAGATGATAACTGGAAACAAAAAATAAATAAAGGGATAGAAAAATGATTTTAGAAACTGTGCTCTGATACCAAATGATGCGAACCTCAATCGACACGCTTTGAGACCCAACAAAAATATTGGAATACTTGCCCAAGAAAGCTAAAATTCAAATTTTTGATAGAACCGTTACCCAACATTTATAAGTGAAACGCGAACCAAAGGTATAAGTAACAGACCGTGACCCAGTGATTATAATGAATCACGAACCGAAGGTATAAAGTTTGAATGCCACAAGAAAGAATCTCTGATAAGTTCACAGTTCTTGAAGAACCAAAAGAAGAGCAAAGCCTCACCTTTTTTTATTTTTATTCAATAATATTATTAAAAACGTTTACAAACTTCAGAGCCTATTTAAGGGCTCCATAAAACTTGACAGACAAGAAAATATATTCTAAAATAACTCCTAATTGATACCTTACCATATCAGGAATCAAATTTGACATAAAAAGCATTCAATGCACCTAAAAACGAGGAAAATACCTTAAAAAAAACGTACTAAATAATAAAACCCTAAATAAAAGTTGATTTAGTATGAAATTAGCAGATCCAAATAGGAAAAAATCTGCCTTAACTGATATAGAGCTGGAAAGTCAATCAGCCATTAATTCATGCCATAAATCACTCGCAATTATGCCAGATCAGCCCTAAATAGCTTGAATTAAATTTATTACGTTTTCAGCTTCCTTTGGGCCAAGCTTGGAATGCCCTGCGTTAGAATCATCCCAAATCTCTTGAATCAGCCCATTAAGTGCTTCTTTGATCTTCTTGGATCTTGCTCTTGTAATAGGCCCAACTGGAACATGAAATGGATCCTTGAATGCTTGTTGATTCTCATCAGCAACACAACATTTAAAAAAAAAAAATCCTTTTTAGAGGAATCATTCTTGAAATAATCTCATGAATCATAGAGGAACATCATCTGGAATTTGCATTTCAATATTTTCACATGTCAATGCATGCATTCTAACAATGCCCATGCATTCCTAGGATTAGTTGCATTTTGTGCGTGCATTTGAAGTTAATTTGGTTTTCATGGTTGACTCCATGTATAATCATGCAATGGGATCTTTTCTCTTCATACTTTTTAGTAACTAAATTTGTGAATGAAAGGTAGGTTCCACTTAGCTTGATAAAATCTCTTGTTATCGAATAATAGATTTAAAGTTTGAACCCTGTCTGCATTAAGGGAAAATGACAAGAATATACAAGATGCCTTGGTAGTTGTTCGTTCTAGAAATTAAGAATGTGTTTGGATAGAGCGTTTTGGCGTCTGCGTTTAGCCCAAGCGCGTTTTGCAGTTTTTTTTTTCCCAGACGCACTTCTTGACTTTCCTGCGTTTCACCTTTCTTTTTTTTTTCTTTTTTTTTTTTTGCTGCAGCACGCGTTTCAGGGGGACAAACAGCTACTGTTCATGAACAGTAGCCATATATTTCTGACTTTTCAACCACTTTCTTCCGTGAATAGTGCATTCGTGCTCTATTCACAGACCCACAAATTTCAGTTTCAGCCATTTTTTTATTAAAAATGGGTCCCACAATACTATTCACACATTTGAAAATTATTTTGCTACAGTGTTTTCAGTTTCCAGCAATAAGTTCTATCCAAACAGACCCTAAGCCATTAACCTTCTACCACTGTTACGCCATAAATAAAAGATTCCACACAAGGAATTAGTGAAATTCTTCCATAACATAAAAGGGCGGGTGATGAGAATCAACAAACATTCAAGGATCCATTGCATGTTCCATTTGGGCCTATTATAAGAGCAAGATCCAAGAAGATCAAAGAAGCACTTAATGGGCTGATTCAAGAGATTTGGGCCAATTCTAACGCAGGAAATTCCAAGCTTGGTCCAAAGGAAGCTAAAAACGTAATAAATTTAATTCAAGCTACTTAGGGCTGATCTGGCTTAATTGCAAGTGATTTATGGCATGAATTAATGGCTGATTTACTTTCCAACTCTATATCAGTTACGGCAGATTTTTTCCTATTTTGGATCTACTAATTTCAGACCAAATCAACTTTTATTTAGGGTTTTATTATTTAGTACGTTTTTTAGGTATTTTCCCTGTTTTTAGGTGCATTTAATGCTTTTTAGGTCAAATTTGATTCCTGATATGGTAAGGTATCAATTAGAAGTTATTTTAGAATATATTTTCTTGTCTGTCAAGTTTTATGGAGCCCTTAAATAGGCTCTGAAGTTTGTAAATGTTTTTGACAATATTATGGAATAAAAATCAAAAAATGTGAGGCCTTGCTCTCTTTTGGTTCTTCAAGAACTGTGAACTTATCAAGGATTCTTCCTTATGGCGTTCAAACTTTATACCTTTGGTTCGTGATTCTTTATAATCATTGGGTCAAGGTCAACTTATACATTAGGTTCGCGTTTCGATTATAAACGTTGGGTCAGGGTTTCTATCATAAATCTGAATTTTAGCTTTCCTGGGTAAATATTCCAATATTTTTGTTGGGTCTCAAAGCGTGTCGATTGAGGTTCGCATCATTTGGTATCAGAGCACAGGTTCTAAAATCAGTTTTCTACCCCTTTATTTTTTTTGTTTCCTGTTATCATCCTATCCTATTCATTTTGTGTTCTTCATTCATCGTTCTTTTTTTTTTTTTTTTTTTTTTAAGTGCACTAGGCAAAAATCGTGCACCCAGCTCCACAAAAAAAAAAAAAAAAGCATCAGAAAAGAATTAGAAAAAAAAAGAAAAAAAAATTGTTTGTAGTTTCAATTCTCTCAGACCGGAATATCGTTTTCTTTTGTCCTCTTCCTTTGATTTAGTGTTACTGTCATATGTTCTTGCCATTGGTATTTGTTTAAACACTACAAGTTTAATTTCTTGATCAAATTTATTAGTTTAATGTAAAACTGAAAAGCGAAAGCTACAAGTGGAAAAAGGCAAGAGAGTGTGAGACTAATATCGGGAAAAAGCCAATTTAAGAGTGAAACACAAGTGAGAGTGACATAATTTAATTGCAAACACGTGAGGGAGTGTTGTGAGGAATTATTTCTAACAATTCTCTGTTGTTTTAAAAGTATGTCTTCCAGGTGTGAAACATCAAATAGGGAAGGAAGGGAGGAGTCGTCCATCATTTTGTAGGCTATGCGACAACAATTTGAACGCATGAACGTGGTGTTTAATGAGATTCGGGATCGGATGGATAGGCAGGACACTGTAATTGCTACTTTGCGTTAGGAGCGTCCCCAAAGAGGCCCTAATGCTAGAAGGCAAGAAAGGCATGCACACATGGATGATTCTGATGACTACCACGAGCATGAGTTTGAAGATGAAGAAGATCAAGCTTCATTGAACAATGAGGGCAGGTTTGTGCAGAGGGGAGAAAGGCGTGGTAGAGGTTTCCGAAGAGATCCAAGATGGCAAGATGGGACTGACAGGAACCTAGGAAACATAAAAATGAAGATACCAACATTCCAAGGGAAAAATGATCCAGAAGCATACTTGGAGTGGGAAAAGAAGGTGGAGTTAATCTTTTAGTGCCACAACTACTCCGAGGAGAAAAGGGTAAAACTCGCTGTCATTGAGTTTACTGACTATGCTATTATATGGTGGGATCAACTTGTGATGAACAGAAAGAGAAACCATGAGAGACCTATTGAGAGTTGGGAGGAAATAAAGGCCATCATGAAGAGGCGGTTTGTTCCTAGTCATTACTATTGGGACTTGTATCAGAAATTACAAAGTCTTACTCAAGGCTATAGGATTGTGGATGACTACCACAAGGAGATGGAGATTGCCATGATTCGGGCAAATGTCGAGGAGGATAGAGAAGCTACCATGGCAAGGTTTCTGAATGGGGTGAATCGAGACATTGCCAACGTGGTGGAGTTGCAGCACTACGTGGAGTTGGAGGACATGGTCCACATGGCAATAAAGGTGGAACAACAGCTTAAAAGGAAAGGAACTCGGTCATTTCAAAATCCGGGCTCCTCTACTTCATGGAGGTCAAATGGGAGGAAAGACAAAGGGGCTGTTTTCAAGTCCAAAGCCGAACCACCTAAAAGGAGAGATGATGCTCCTAGTGTCAACAAAGGTAAAAATGAATCCCAAACTCGTAATCGTGATATTAAGTGTTTTCGTTGTTTGGGAGTAGGTCATATAGCGTCACAATGCCCAAATAAGAGGACCATGATTGCACGTATTGATGGAGAGGTGGAAACTGAAGGCGAGGAAGATGATGACCAGATTCCATCACTTGAGGATGCTTGTGTGATGAGAAAGTGGAGTATCCAGTGGAGGGCGAGTCACTTGTGGCTAGGCGTGCTTTAAGTGCCCAAGTCAAAAAGGATGACATGGAACAACAAAGGGAGCTGTAGTATGATTATAGATGGGGGGGAGCTGTACTAATGTGGCTAGCACTACTTTTGTTGAAAAATTGAATTTACCTACCTTGAAACACCCTTTACCTCATGGTTTACCTCCAATTCGAGGGATTGAACATCAAATTGATTTCATACCTGGTGCATCAATTCCAAACCGACCTGCTTATAGGAGTAATCTCGAGGAGACCAAGGAACTTCAAAGGCAAGTAGGAGAATTATTGGAGAAGGGATACGTGCGTGAAAGCATGAGTCCTTGTGCAGTCCCGGTGTTATTAGTTCTGAAGAAGGATGGAATATGGGGGGCGTGTGTTGAATGCTGAGCCATCAATAACATAACGGTAAAATATCGTCATCCCATTCCTAGATTAGATGATATGTTGGATGAATTACATGATTCTTGTGTCTTTCCAAAAATTGATCTTAAGAGTGGTTACTATCAGATTAGGATGAAGGAAGGTGATGAATGGAAAACTGCTTTTAAGACTAAATATGGTTTGTATGAGTGGTTAGTGATGTCTTTCGGCTTAACTAATGCTCCAAGAACTTTTATGCGTTTGATGAACTATGTTTTACGTGCATTTATTGGTAGATTTGTAGTTGTGTATTTTGATGATATCCTAATTTATAGCAAAAATTTGGAAGAACATGTAATGCATTTGAAATCTGTTTTGGAAATTCTAAGGAAAGAAAGATTGTTTGCTAACCTCAAAAAGTGCACCTTTTGTACGGATAAGCTTGTGTTTCTTGGTTTTGTTGTTAGTAAAAGAGGAATTGAGGTGGACGAGGAAAACGTGAAGGCAATCCAAGAGTGGCCAACGCCTACAACAATCAGCCAAGTGAGGAGTTTCCACGGCCTAGCTAGTTTCTATAGACGGTTTGTGCGTGATTTTAGTAGCTTAGCCGCCCCTCATACTGAAGTCATCAAGAAAAATGTACCATTTAAGTGGGGGAAAGAACAAGAAAAGGCAGTTAATCAGATCAAAGAAAAGTTAACTAATGCACCTTTGCTTGTTTTACCTAACTTTGCTAAAACTTTTGAAATTGAGTGTGATGCTTCAGGAATAGGTATTGGAGCTGTTTTAATGCAAGAAGGCCGTCCAGTTGCTTATTTCAGTGAAAAGTTGAAAGGGGCAGCCTTAAATTACCCCACTTATGATAAGGAGATGTATGCCTTGGTAAGGGCTTTGGAAAATTGGCAAAACTACCTATGGACAAAGTAAATTGTGATTCACACAGACCATGAATCTTTGAAGCATTTGAAAGGACAGCAAAGGTTAAACAAACGCCATGCCAAGTGGGTGGAATTCATTGAAACATTTCCTTATGTGATCAGATACAAGCAAGGTAAGGAAAATGTGGTGGCTGATGCATTGTCCTGAAGGTATGCTTTACTTTCCATTTTAGATACAAAAACGCTTGGCTTTGAATACATTAAGGATGTGTATGCACAAGATTCTGATTTTGGTGATGTGTTCAATGCATGTGAAAAAGTGGCATTTGGTAAGTTTTATAGGCATGATGGATTTTTGTTTCGGGAGAATAAACTGTGTGTGCCTAGGTGTTCTTTGCGTGAATTGCTTGTGAGAGAAGCTCATGGTGGTGGTTTGATGGGTCATTTTGGAGTAGCTAAGACTTTAGGAATTTTGCATGATTATTTTTTTTGGCCTCATATGAAACGTGATGTGGAAAGAATCTGTGAGAAGTGTATCACGTCTAAACAGGCTAAGTCTCAGTTGAAACCCCATGGTTTGTACACCCCTTTGCCAAGACCTAGTGAACCTTGGACTGATATTTCTATGGATTTTGTTTTAGGTTTACCTAGGACTAAGAGGGGGAGAGATTCAGTTTTTGTGGTGGTAGATAGATTTTCCAAGATGGCACACTTCATTGCATGTCACAAAACTGATGATGCATCACATATAGCTGATTTATTTTTCAAAGAAATTGTTAGGATACATGGTATGCCTAGGACCATCGTTTCTGATAGGGATGCAAAGTTTTTGAGTTACTTTTGGAAGACTTTGTGGGGAAAGTTGGGAACCAAGTTGTTTTCTACAACTTGTCATCCACAAACGGATGGTCAAACTGAAGTAGTAAATAGAACTTTGTCTTCTTTGTTGCGTGCTATCATTAAAAAGAACTTGAAAACATGGGAAGATTGTTTGCCACATATTGAATTTGCTTACAATAGAAGTATACATTCTGCATCTAAGTTTTCACCAATTGAAATTGCTTATGGTTTTAACCCATTGTCACCTTTGGATTTAACTTCTCTACCTTTGAGTGAACGTGTGAACTTAGATGGCAAAAAGAAAGTAGAATTTGTAAAGATGATTCATGAAAAGGCACGGCTGAACATCGAAAGGAGGACTCAACAATATGTCCATCAAGCCAACAAGGGACGCAAGAAGGTAGTGTTTGAACCAGGAGATTGGGTTTGGTTGCACTTCAGGAAGGATCGTTTTCCAGAAAAACGGCGTTCAAAACTCCTACCACGGGGTGATGGACCATTTCAAGTAGTGGAGCGCATCAATGATAATGCCTACAAGCTTGACCTACCAGGTGAGTATGGTGTTAGTGCAAGCTTTAATGTTGCTGATTTGTCTCCTTTTGATGTAGGTGAGGATTTGAGGACAAATCCTTCTTAAGAGGGGGAGAATAATGCAAATCAAGGAGCTGGTCATGCTGATCATACACGTGGAAATGGAGTTGAATTTGCACATGACCCTTTGTCACTTCCTAGTGGCCCAATTACAAGACTTAGAGCTAAACGTTTCAAGGAAGCACTAAATGGGCTAGTCCAAGAGAATTGGGCTGATTCTGAAAAGATCAAGGTGGGCTCAGATAATAATCAAGGCTTAGTCCATGTCATTAAAGCACTTGAAGAGGCAAATTAATCTAGTCATTTAGCTTGTTAGACTGCCTTTAAAGGTCCAAGAATCCAAAAAAACGTGGGAACTTGTTTTGCTTAATTTTTGTGCTGTTTGCAAAGCTGTAATTATGACTTGCCTATTCTTGGAGGGTTGTTCCAGGTATATAGATGGGTAGTACGAATTTTAAAGATCAATTTTGGTTTTCAGAAAAACTATTCCCCTTGTGAGGTCTTGTGTTCCTCTTGGTTCTTAAAAGAACTCTTGAACTTATCAAGTTAATCTTGTGGCGTTCAAACAACCAAACTTATCACCTTGATTCTTGAGAGTTTCTTAGGAATTCTTGGTGTGGCGTTTTCAATCCAACGTAGTCTTGGTGTTTCATCTGATTAGATGACGGGTCAAGGCTCAACAAATCTCATCTAACAGTCTCACACTCTCTTGCCTTTTTTCACTCGTAACTTCACCTTTTCAGTTCTTCATTAAACTAATAAACTTGATCAAGAAATTAACTTGTATTGTAAAAATAAATACCAACGGCAAGAAAATATGACAGAAACACTAAATCAAAGGAAGAGGACAAAAGAAAACGATATTCTGGTCTGAGAGAATTGAAACTACAAACAATTTTTTTTTTTTTTTGGGAACTGGGTGCACGATTTTAACCTAATGCACTTCAATAAAAAAAAAATAAAAAATAAGAACGATGAATGAAGAACACAAAAGAAACAAGCTAGGATGATAACAAGAAACAAAAGATAAAGGGATAGGAAACTGATTTTAGAACCTGTACTCTGATACCAAATGATGCGAACCTCAATCGACACGCTTTGAGACCCAACAAAAATATTGGAATATTTACCCAGGAAAACTAAAATTCATATTTATGATAGAAAACCCTGACCCAACGTTTATAATCGAAACGCGAACCACAGGTATAAGTTGACCTTGACCCAATGATTATAAAGAATCACGAACCGAAGGTATAAAGTTTGAACGCCACAAGGAAGAATCCCTGATAAGTTCACAGTTCTTGAAGAACCAAAAGAGAGCAAAAGCCTCACCTTTTCTGATTTTTATTCAATAATATTATGAAAAACGTTTACAAACTTCAGAGCCTATTTAAAGGCTCCATAAAACTTGACAGACAAGAAAATATATTCTAAAATAACTCCTAATTGATACCTTAGCATACCAGGAATCAAATTTGACCTAAAAAGCATTAAATGCACCTAAAAACAAGGAAAATACCTAAAAAACGTACTAAATAATAAAACCCTAAATAAAAGTTGATTTGGTCTGAAATTAGCAGATCCAAAATAGGAAAAAATCTGCCTTAACTGATATAGAACTGGAAAGTCAATCAGCCATTAATTCACGCCATAAATCACTCCCAATTAAGCCAGATCAGCCCTAAATAGCTTGAATTAAATTTATTACGCTTTCATCTTCCTTTGGGCCAAGCTTGGAATATCCTGCGTTTGAATCAGCCCAAATCTCTTGAATCAGCCCATTAAGTGCTTCTTGGATCTTCTTGGATCTTGCTCTTGTAATAGGCCCAACTGGAACATGCAATAGATCCTTGAATGCTTGTTGATTCTCATCAGGACTCCTCTTCGTCATGGAGGTCAAATGGGTGGAAAGATGAAGGGGCTGTTTTCATGTCCAAAGCTGAACCACCAAAAAGGAGAGATGATACTCCCAGTGTCAACAAAGGTAAAAGTGAATCCCAAACTCGTAATCGTGATATTAAGTGTTTTCGTTGTTTGGGAGTAGGTCATATAGCTTCACAATACCCAAATAAAAGGACCATGATCGCACGTATTGATGGAGAGGTGGAAACTGAAAGCGAGGAAGATGTTGACCAGATTCCATCACTTGAGGATGCTTGATGCAAATCAAGGAGCTGGTCATGCTGATCATACACGTGGAAATGGAGTTGAATTTGCACATGACCCTTTGTCACTTCCTAGTGGCCCAATTACAAGACTTAGAGCTAAACGTTTCAAGGAAGCACTAAATGGGCTAGTCCAAGAGAATTGGGCTTATTCTGAAAAGACCAAGGTGGGCTCAGATAATAATCAAGGTTTAGTCCATGTCATCAAAGCATTTGAAGAGGCAAATTAATCTAGTCATTTAGCTGGTTTGACTGCCTTTAAAAGTCCAAGAATCCAAAAAAACGTGGGAACTTGTTTTGATTAATTTTTGTGCTGTTTTCAAAGTTGTAATTATGACTTGCCTATTCTTGGAGGGTTGTTCCAGGTATATAGATGGGTAGTACGAATTTTAAAATCAATTTTTGGTTTTCAGAAAAACTATATCCCTTGTGAGGTCTTGTGTTCCTCTTGGTTCTTAAAAGAACTCTTGAACTTATCAAGTTAATCTTGTGGCGTTCAAACAACCAAACTTATCACCTTGATTCTTGAGAGTTTCTTAGGAATTCTTGGCATAGCCTTTTCAATCCAACGTAGTCTTGGTGTTTCATCTGATTAAGTGACGGGTCAAGGCTCAACAAATCTTGTCTAATGATCTTGGGGTTCCAAACCATCATTGTTATCGGGTTTCATCACAATTGTTGGTGGAGTTCATATTAATGCTTGTGACGAGGAAGTGGAGTATCCAATGGAGGGTGAGTCACTTGTGGCTAGGCGTGCTTTAAGTGCCCAAGTCAAAGAGGATGACATGGAACAACAAAGGAAGAACATTTTTCATACTAGATGACACATCAACAACAAGATATGTAGTATGATTATAGATGGGGGGAGCTGTACTAATGTGGCTAGCACTACTTTAGTTGAAAAATTGAATTTACCTACCTTGAAACACCCTAGACCATAGAAGTTGCAATGGTTGAATGATTGTGGAGAAGTTGAGGTAAATAAGCAAATACTGGTTTCTTTTTCAATTGGGAGGTACAAAGATGAAGTACTTTGTGATGTTGTTCCAATGCAAGCGGGTCACATTTTATTGGGCAGGCCATGGCAGTTTGACAAGAAGGTCAATCATGACGGGTTCAAGAATATGTATTTTATTGTTAAAGATAATAAAACCATTACTCTTGTACCGTTGACTACAAGACAAGTGTATGAAGATCAAGTGAAACTGAAAAGAGAGAATGACTTGAAAAATTGTGAGATTGAGAGTTCAAAAAAAGATGATGAGAAAGAGAGTGAACAGAAAAAGAAAGTGAAAACATAAAAAAGAATGAAAAGAGTGTTGAGGGTGGAAAAAATGAGACAAAAACAAGGGAGTTGACGAATCGCGAACCAAAGGTATAAGTTGACCTTCACCCAATGATTATAAAGAATCACAAACCGAAGGTATAAAGTTTGAACGCCACAAGGAAGAATCCCTAATAAGTTCACAGTTCTTAAAGAACCAAAAGAAGAGCAAAGCCTCACCTTTTCTGATTTGTATTCAATAATATATTAAAAAACGTTTACAGACTTGAGAGCCTATTTAAGGGCTCCTTAAAACTTGATAGACAAGAAAATATATTCTAAAATAACTCCTAATTGATACCTAACCATATCAGGAATCAAATTTGACTTAAAAAGCATTAAATGCACCTAAAAATAGGGAAATAAATCACCTAAACCTAAAATAACGTTTTTACATAAAAATACCAAAAATAATAAATTACAATAATTAAACAGTAAATTGTGTCCTACGTCATATTTATAACCGTTTAGATTGCATCTCAGCCTTCCACTTGGAGGGCTGTGCATCTCTCTTTGGATACTTGTCCCATCATTGCCTTGTTGGCAGTTGTAGAGTAAGTTACAGGCTGTGAAGACATTGTTCAAGGGTCATTCTACGATTAATGTGGCGTTGCCAAGTGAGTTGTTGTAGAGCATTTAATGCGGAGGTGGTGGATGCTTGATCTGGAAGTTTCCTTTCTCTTTTGCCTATGCATCATGGTCCTCCTCGGCCTGTCAAACTTAGCTTTTGTGGCCCTTTTCCTGTCTCCCAAGGAGCAGTTGTTCCTTGGGCTCCTCGGGCGGGCCGAAACCCTCAGCCTTCGTGGTCTACCAAGTACTTAGATTGTTTGGATTGGACTGGACTTGATCTGATGAATACTTGGGCCCAACTATACTTCGGGTGGGTCCTGTTGATGTTTCCTTCTCCCCGAGCTCCCTCCCCTCCTACAACCATGTTCCAACCTTCTTCTTTTTTCTTCTTTTTTTAATTTATCAAAATTCACTGGTTTCTTTTATTTACTTTTTCTTTTTCTTTTTTTTAAGTTCAGGTTTCCTTGATTAGGTTCCTAATCTCACATTGTTATATTTTTGGAATTGTTTTTTGGAATTTCCAATTTTCTTACTCCTTAATCTCACCTCTTTGTTTTTTTTTTTTTACCTTCTCAAATCTCATTTTCTTTATTTAGTTCGGAAAAAAAAAAGTTAAATCAACGACATTTTCACAACAAATCCTAAGTAGGTTGTTATAAGTGGGCAAAAAAAATAATTTAAGTTGTGAATTTAAATTTGAACCAATAATAACTTACTACATAAGATTTGTTTTGAAAATGTTGTGAACTAAAAATTTTATAAAAAAAAACTCCTACTTTAAAACCATTACTATAACTTCCCATCTATATTCCTTCAATTTTGGCACTACCATATATCCTCATTGAAACACCTCATGTAAATTTAAACACCCTACATTTTAAGTGAAATTCAAATAAAAAATTCAACAATTTAGAACTACACCAAAAAAAAAAATTATATATATATATATATAGAGAGAGAGAGAGAGAGAGAGAGAGAGAGAGAGATGTTCAAGTTACACCTGGTGTAATTTTATAAGAATTACACATTTTTTAAGCCATAGATTTCTCTAAGAGATCTAATGGTTGAAAAAACATCATTAAATGTTAAAACTTTACACCTTATTACCTAATTAATACTAACATTTTTTTGTTCTCTCCTTATTTATTGCTTTCCACTTGATTAAAGGGCACTACCATTTTTAATAACCTGCAAACCTTACATATACTTAAAGCACCCCACCATAGCCAAACATCCCATTTCCGCAAAGAAGCTATTAAACAGTACACTAGAAATTTCTAGTTGGACTTCACATTCCCATTCATCATCAATAAAAAGTTGGTCGTGGTGCAAATAGTGTTTTAGACAATTTCATTATTGGATAAATTACCCGATTACTACATTTATACAATCAGCAAGTTTAGCAAAGACTTCATGTCAAACATATTGTGGGAAAAATGCATTTTGTACCCATTTAGAATAGCTCTTGAGGAGCTTCAACTTGTAGGTGCTGGAGATTTCATTAGAAGGTATAGTTCATGTCAACTATCCAATATTTTCGAAATATACTAATAGCATTACAAAGACCATAGAAATTGTGAACTTCCAATCCCAAAAGAGTTTCATTGCCATAGGTTGCAATATATTTGCCTTAGTGAAGTTCCTAGATGGCTTTAGTTATATGGCTGGGTGCATATTCTCGTGTGATAAAAACAAAGAAATTCAAGAAGTTGTAATGGCATCAAGTGCTGCCAAACCCTGATCCCTCCATATATCTAATATCAGTGCATTCGATAAAACTATCGCGCATATTAACGGAAGAATGTAAGTGTACATTTTTAGTAGAACGAAACTGGTTTCGGGCCCATTTAACAAACCACTTTGAACTGAAGTTCAATTATATCCTACATACAGGTGATATGGGAATTATTCAATTAACATAAATTTAATTGCTATATTGCTATATTGCTTATGTGCCAAAAAGGGGAGATTTGGCTATGGTGGGGTGCTCTTTAGTAGATGAGTATGGATTGCAGGTTATTGAAAATAGAGGACACACAATAAATAAGTAGAGAGAAAAAATACTAGTATTAATGAGGTAATAAGATAGAAAGTAATGACATTTAATACTATTTTTTAAACCATTAGATCTATTAAAAATCTATGGTTTAAAAAATGTGTAACTTTACGAGAGAGTACACCAAGTATATATATATATATATATATATATATATATATATATATGATGCGAACCTCAATCGACATGCTTTAAGACCCAACAAAAATATTGGAATATTTACCCAGGAAAACTAAAATTCAGATTTATGATAGAAAACCCTGACCCAACGTTTATAATTGAAACGCAAACCAAAGGTATAAGTTGACCTTGACCCAATGATTATAAAGAATCACGAACCGAAGGTATAAAGTTTGAACGCCACAAGGAAGAATCCCTGATAAGTTCACAGTTCTTGAAGAACCAAAAGAGAGCAAAGCCTCACCTTTTCTGAGTTTTATTCAATAATATTATATATAAAACGTTTACAGAATTAAGAGCCTATTTAAGGACTCCATAAAACTTGACCGACAAGAAAACATATTCTAAAATAACACCTAATTGATACCTAACCATATCAGGAATCAAATTTGACATAAAAAGCATTAAATGCACCTAAAAACAAGGAAATAAATCACCTAAACCTAAAATAACGTTTTTACATAAAAATACCAAAAATAATAAATTACAATAAATAAACAGTAAATTGTGTCCTACATCAGACCCATCCACTTGAAACAAACTCGTCCTCGAGTTCATCTTTGAAATCTGAAATCTTCCGCTCCAAATAAACAAATACTTCGAATGCTTTAATGACTTGATCCGGTTGTGAAATTTGAATCCTTCATAACGTGTAGCAGATAATTTCTTCTCATCTACTTTCAATTTATTTGCAATATCAATCAACAAAAGGTTGATAATAAAGTTAAAATTTTCTACTCCAAGAAAATCAACATATTGTA
>NC_134020.1:152500-230000 GCF_040712315.1 Castanea sativa | reverse complement strand
CTCTTGCCTTTTTCCACTCGTTGCTTCCCCTTTTCAGTTCTGCATTAAACTAATAAACTTGATCAAAAAATTCAACTTGTAGTGTAAAAACTAATACCAACGGCAAGAAAATATGACAGAAACACTAAATCAAAGGAAGAGAACAAAAGAAAACGATATTCTGGTCTGAGAGAATTGAAACTACAAACAATTTTTATTTCTTTTTTTTTATTTCTTTTCTGATGTCTTTTTTTTCTTTTTTCTTTTTTTTTTTTTTTTTTTTTTTTTGTGCTAGGTGCACGATTTTAACCTAGTGCACATTAAAAAAATAAGAATGAAGAAGATAGGATGATAACAGGAAACAAAAGATAAAGGGATAGAAATCTGATTTTAGAACCTGTGCTCTGATACCAAATGATGCGAACCTCAATCGACACGCTTTGAGACCCAACAAAAATATTGGAATATTTACCCAGGAAAGCTAAAATTCAGATTTATGATAGAAACCCTGACCCAACGTTTATAATCGAAACGTGAACCAAAGGTATAAGTTGACCTTGACCCAATAATTATAAAGAATCACGAACCAAAGGTATAAAGTTTGAACGCTACAAGGAAGAATCATTGATAAGTTCACAGTTCTTGAAGAACCAAAAGAGAGCAAAGCCTCACCTTTTCTAATTTTTATTCAATAATATTATGAAAAACGTTTACAGACTTCAAGGCCTATTTAAGGGCTCCATAAAACTTGACAGACAAGAAAATATATTCTAAAATAAGTCCTAATTAATCCCTTACCATGTCAGGAATCAAATTTGACCTAAAAAACATTAAATGCACCTAAAAACAAGGAAAATACCTAAAAAACGTATTAAATAAAAAAACCCTAAATAAAAGTTGATTTGGTCTGAAATTAGTATATCCAAAATAGAAAAAAAATCTGTCTTAGCTGATATAGAGCTGGAAAGTCAATCAGCCATTAATTCATGCCATAAATCACTCGCAATTAAGTCAGATCAGCCTTAAATAGCATGAATTAAATTTATTATGTTTTCAGCTTCCTTTGAGCCAAGCTTGGAATGTCCTCCGTTAGAAATCAGTCCAAATCTCTTGAATCAGCCCATTAAGTGCTTCTTTGATCTTCTTGGATCTTGCTCTTGTAATAGGCCCAACTGAAACATGCAATGGATCCTTGAATGCTTGTTGATTCTCATCAATTTGAGTTTAACCAAACAAAAATAAAAATAAAAATAAAAGAAAGGAAGGAGTAACCGAATATAAATGAGAATATTTAAGTTTAAATATAAAACATAAAATATATTTTTAAATTGAGAGCATTTGAATTCAAATAGAAAACAAACTTTCCAAATAGAAAAGAAGAGATTTAGAAAAAATAAAATAAAAACACGTGAGAAATGAAAAAAATAAATGGGACGTGAGAATCGAAATTTTAAGGAAACCGCAATTAAAAAAAAATGGAGATACTATGCTATTGAAACCAACTCATGGTACTTCTTGCACAGTTTTCCTATGGAAATCTTTCTAAACCATTACATATTCAACATGTTAGTTCTCCAGGCATATTGTATTGTAAATTCTTCCAAATCTTTCTGGGGCATATAAGAATGATTAAAAATAATTGAAAAATACAATGGCAATCCATCTCAAAAGCAAAATCCAAGTGGGCCTTGCAAGACCATCACCGATGTATTGCTATCAGAACTCAGGAGGGTCAACGGCACCACCTGAGGGGGGAGAAATTATAATATGGGGATGTACTAAATGGGATCTGACTGTAGAAAAATAGTAAATCAAATTTTTATTCTATTCATGCTGGGGCCAATGCAGTTTATTGTCCCCAACTAGTTCATTCTTACAACAGAAGTGGAGAGACTTCCAGCCTGCTACAACTAAAATTACAGACAAATGCATTTTCAGGGATCCTGATGCGGCCCCAGTATAAGTTAGGCAAAAACAACAAATTAACATCATGAACTATATACAGCTCAATCCAATAACACAAGACATACAGAGTACCAGTTACTTCTACTCCCACCCCGCCCCTATTTCCATTATGCTCTCTCCTCGTGTTCATAATTTTGGAGACGAGGGATTGATGGAAAACTCTCCATCACATTCTACCCGGCCAGTTCACCATCACAGCCAACCAGCCCAAGAAACAGAACCAAAATCTCCGCATCCAGGTGCTTCAATTTGCAGAGGACATAAGGTTCACCGGCGTTGGTGGCACATCTGGCAGATGGTGGCCGACTTGACATTTGCAAATGTGCAATGTTCACAGGACCAATGGCTTGAGTCGTCAATATTTCTACTGGAGCTACTTGATTTGGATGTTGTACCCTTGCCCCTACCACCTCTCCCCTTACTACTCCCACCTCCTAAGCTTTTTGAGCTTGTTGTCCTGCTGCAGGCACCATGAGAGTCCACATCTGACAGTCCATTCTCCAAAGCGCGGACTAAGTTCTCAAAATAGTTTCGAGTCACACTGTTGACATTAAAATACAAGACAATGAGTAACAGAAAAAGCCCCACTATAAGTCTGTCTTAAACAATAAAGAATAGGTAAAAAAATATAAAGAAATGAAGCTTCTAATTAATTAATGATTTCTAAATTCTTTTCAGAAGGTTGGCCTTCAACATGAAAGAAAATTAGCGTGAGAGGACGAGTTTAGAAACTAGGCCCAAAAATACAACACTGATGTGGCTTTACCACAAGGCAAGGCGGCATAATCAAAGTTGATTTTCGTAAACAATATAAAAAGTGTGAGAGCTTATCTAACACCACTAATAACCCTACTAAGTTCTTAAATTAAATAAGAAAAATGGTTCTAATACTCTCAAATTCTAAATAATCCTGAATTAAGTTATCTCTTGGTCTAGCCCAATTATCCAGATAAGAAACCTGGTCAATCCAGCAAGTTTTGTGCGGAACTCATTGAAATCCTTCGATGGGCCCTCTGCATTGAGGTAAACTTGTAGCTCCTTCTCTGCACATTGATGAAGTCGCTCCAACCCAGACTCGGCTTCACCTGCACGACAAATAGATTGTAATGGAACAAAGCAAGATGAGATACAATGTCAGCTTCCAGCTGGACGAAAATACATACCTTGCAAGTACTCAAAGAACTGTCTCTTAGCATGTTCATGCTCGGATAAGTAATATCCATAGGCATATGTCCATTTCAGAACTCGCCGACATTCAACTATCTGCATACACAGCATATTTTGGTGAGAAAAAGAAATATAACTTCTATCATGAAATGCAAGAACTAAAGATTTACCTGTAGCCAGGCCTCTGTAATGAACTTTAACTGTGACTCAGGTTGGCACTGTATGTCGCTTAGCTTCTCAAGCTACAAAAAAACACGGATATAAGCACTCTTGACGACTTAGAGAAGCTAAGATTTACTGAAAGAAAACTGCTGTTAACCCTCCCGACACTTTACATGAGTAACAAAAGCAAAGATCGATCATCACATGTAAATATAGTTCTGTTCAAAAAAATTATAGAATGCAAATAGATATTATAATCCCTAATACCCACCCTCTCCTGCAATCCCATACGAAAGGGAAAGCTTCACAACAATGCAGATTCACAGGGTTCAGGACTCGCTCAATATTGTAAATAAATCAGACACAATCAATGAAATTTTATATATATATATATATATATATATATGGATGTGGGAGTATTTTAAGAATTGAGAAAGTTTTTTTTTTTTCCTTGAGAGAGAGAGAGAGAGAGAGAGAGAGAGAGCTAACATGTGAATTTCAGAACTAGCCTACAATGATTAGTTGCCAACACAGAGACATCAGAATATATGATTAGTATCACATCTTCACACAGATGTTAGGAAAGACACGCTATCTTATAGGAAGGTTTCAAGTTAAATAAAAAGTGAAAAGAAGCTTTGTACACAAAAGTTATTTTAGTGCAATATTAAACCCATCCATTTTAATTGAAATCCCAATAGATCAACCACACCAGCATTACTAGCCAACAAACTGATGGTAAGTAGTTTAGCTTACATGCACAGTTTGCATTTGCTGCAGGTCTGCGAGCGCTTTTTGCCTAGACTGCAATGAGGAAAGAAAAATCATTAACTATATAATTTACAGGGAAAAGAAAAGAAAAGAAAGCTAACATGTATGCTCATACCTAATGCTTTTTCTCCTGTTTCTATTCCATTCTAAATCGTGATTGTAAACTCTATTCCAGTCATGTTTTTCAATGTACCAGATTCCTTACAACCCATCACTGATGCAAGTTTGGCAATAGATCGCCAAAAAGAACCCATTATCTAGTGTGATACAAAGAAAAAGCAATTCATTTTATTTCCCTCTAGGTACTAAAGTATAGATTCAACTTCCCAATAGACTTGTTTGGAAAAAGATTGCCACTAAAAAGTACCAATTATCTGGTGTGACACAAAGAAAAAGCAATTCATTTTATTTTCCTCTATCTACTAAAGTATGGATTCAACTTTCCAAATAGACGTGTCAATTTGATAATATTCATACATGGAGTGAGGTATTAATGCCAGGTGCAAATGAATGTACAGCTCAGATTGTCCTAATCCATAGATCTTGGGACAAGGGGAGCTGAGAGAATAATCAGTGTCCAGATTTTAACTATTACCCTAGAGTTTTACAAAGTACCTATACAGAGGAAAACCACCCTTTGATTTTAAGATAATAATAAATTTTACCGTGACGAACATAGCAAGTATGTAATGGGTGATGTAAGAAGTAAAAGGCTTGCCACTTTTACCGCTAAAGAATTGAAAATGGCTATATACATGTATGTGCACTCATCAAGGTGTAGCCTAGTAGTGGAAGGCTTAGGATGAGTAGTAGATCTAGACATCCTAGGTTCAAATCCCTACTAGTTCTCCTAAATTACCTCATACACAGTTCTAACGGGTAAGGTCAAGGGTAGGTCCAAAGGGCCCTACTAGTTCTCCTAAGTATCTTAAGTTTATTTTTCTTTGGGTCCAAGTTAAGTATTTATTAGGTTTTATTTTACCAATCAAACTTGTAGTCCTAATACTAGTAGGAATCCTTTTACTATTAGTACAAGTAAAGATTCTTTATATGTATTGTGCTCAATGATTTCAAAGGTGATAGAATGGGTTGATTAATAAAATTGAGTGTTTTGAGCAATAGGTACATTAGCCTTTGTTGGATTTTTTCTCCTTCCCTCTTCTTATTTTCTTCTTTCTTTCTAAAGTTACTGTTCATGTCAACTATTCACACAGAATTGGACAGCCCTAATTTCTCTCTAATTATTCTCCTTTCCTAAACCTAAAAACCCACCACGAAAACACGTAGACAAATTCCCTATTTTGTCCAACAGCAATATATATATATATAAAACCATATTTTAACCAGCATGTTGCATATATATCAGTCATGCTTCAATTGTACCATAAACAATGCCCTACTTCAGAAAGGAAAGAAATGATCAATATAGGGAACACAAGAAAATTTCCAGTATCAATAGATGTCTAGTTGATCAAGCTTACCATGCTCTCAAACTCAAAATAATTTTGCCAGATACATCTTAGTTACTCAGCTCAACACACATTCCAAACCCATATGCCTTATTCCCAATGAAAATTGGAATGATCCAATGATCCTTGTGTCATTCCACTCAATTCAAATTTCAAAGCCATCTCCCTCATTCACATCTCAGGTATGATTCATTTTTTATCCCCAATTAAAACATAAATCTTCAGGAAAACTAAGACAAGATTAGTCGAGGAAAACTAAGACAAGATTAGTCGAAAGGATACATCACATTTATATCTACCAGTCCAGCCCAAATATAGTTTTTTTTTTTTTTTTTTAAGAAAAGAAAAGAAAAATATAATGTTGAGAATTTTAGTACTTAGTATCCATAGTATTCATAACCGGACTGGATTGGCCGGTTCAATCAGGTTAACCAACCGGAGCTCCATCCACTTTTTTGGAAAATTCTGGAAAGAATGAACGTGTGCGGACTCAAACCAGGCACCCTACACAAGAACCAGTGTTCACTTAATCCTGAATAATAAATCTCACGACTAGACTATTAATAATCCTCTCTCAGGATTGTGAACCGATTATGAAATATAGATTGCTTTGATATATTAGGAGTGTGATCTAATATAATGGTCAAAACCTCAATATGTTAGGTGGTAATCACACGAAATGTTGAGGAAACTCATATTCTCATGATGGAATCCATAATCTCTTTCTACAGAGACACAAAATATTCCCTTGAGATAAGTTTAATGAGAAATGGTTTTTTTTTTTTTTGATCAGTAAGAGTGATATATATATATATATACACACACACACGAAAGGCTACTCTATGCATGAAGAACATAGAGCAAACCAGAAAAAACAAGAGGAAGAAAACAGAACAAAAATAAAAAAGAAAACCAAACAACAGAAAAATTACAAAAGAGAAAGGGAGCTAAAAAAAGAAGAGAGAGAGTCACTAGTCGTGATTCTCCAAGCCCTAGACCAATCAAAAAGAGTCCCACTAAAAGAAGCAAGCAACTGATCACCGGTGCTATCCAAATCCTCAAAAGTCCGCCGATTCCGCTCCTTCCAAACACACCATAGGATGCCCAATGGAATTAATTCCAAATCTGAGACGAGTGCTTCCCCAACCAATTCCACCAGCCAAAAAGCAAATCTGGAATCGATCTAGGTATAACCCAAGACAAGCCAAAAGTTCTAAAGACAAAGTTCCATAACCGATAAGCCATCTCATAATTAAAAAGTAAGTGGTCTACCGTCTCTCCACAGTGACGGCACATAATGCACCAATCCACAAAATCCAATCTCCTCAATCTCAAGTTATCACCCGTTAGGATCTAATTCCAAGCTGCACACCAAACAAAGAAAGAAACTCACCTAGGGGCCTTTGCTCTCCATATAGCTTTTCAAGGAAAGACAATTAAGGGACAATCTCTTAATTTATCATAAAACGACCAGATGTCAAATTTCCCATTAGGCTTTGACTTTCATCTCATCCGGTCTCCAACATCCCTCGGAGTATTAGCTCCCAATAAACGAAGGAAATACAACCCTTCATCCATCTCCCAATCCTCAAATTCTCTAATACAACGAACATCCCAAATTCTTCTCTCCTCTGCCCCCTGCCTAGACAAAGAAGCTTCTACAGAAATCTCCTTATCAATGGCAATACCATACAACCTTGGGAAGGCCAATTGAAAGGGTTGATCCCCATACCACCCATCCATGCGAATACCTCTCCACAAACCACACCCATGAACTCCCCTACCTAGCTTTGAGGTCCAACCCCCCCCCCCCCCAATCTTCCCCAAATTTTGAAGCTACCACCCTCCTCCATAACTGATTCTCCCCCTTTCCAAACCGCCACAACCATTTTCCCAGTAAGGCCTTATTGAAAGTAGTAAGTTTCCTTATCCCCAAGCCGCCATTGGCTATAGGCGCACAAACTTTATCCCAACCAACCAGATGAGACTTGCTAACACCCCATAGAAAGTCCTTTTGCAACTTTTCAATTTTATTGGCCACATGAGTAGGAATGGTGAATAACGATAGAAAATAAGTAGGAAGACTAGATAGCGTACTCTTGAGTAACATCAATTGAACCCCCTTATACAAGTACAACTTCTTCCACCCGGCTAATTTCCGCTCAAATTTTTCCAAAATTGGATTCCAAATAGAAGGGGAATAATGTGAAGCCCCCAGCGGCATGCCAAGATAAGACATAGGCGAAGATCCAACTCTGCAGCCCAAAATATCAGCCACGACATGCACATCAACAACCTCCCCTATTGGAACCATTTCACTCTTATGCACATTTACCTTCAAACTTGTTACCGCCTAAAAACAAAGTAACAACAATCGAATATGCAGAATTTGCTCCACATTTGCATCACAAAAAGCATAGTATCGTCTACAAACAATAGATGTGAAACACATTCCCCACCACCCCTCCTACCCTCAACTTTAAAACCACGGATCAAACCAGCTCCCTCCACGCTTCTTAACATCCTACTAAACACCTCCATCATGATCAAAAACAGCATAGGAGATAACGGATCTCCTTGTCTTAACCCCTTGAGCTACCAAAGAAATCAGTTGGAGACCCATTAATGAAAACCGAGAACTGAACTGTGGATATACAAGTACAGATCCACTTACACCACTTCGCTCCAAAGCCCATTCTGTTCAACAAATACAGCAAAGCCTCCCAATTCACATGATCGTAGACTTTCTCAATATCAAGTTTACAAATGACTCCAGGAACCCTACTCTTCCCTCGGTTATCCACACACTCATTCGCAATAAGAACCGAGTCAAGGATTTGTCTCCCACCCACAAAGCCATTCTGAGTCTCAGAGATCAACTGATCTAAAACCACTCTCAACCGATTCGCCAAAACCTTAGCCAAGATTTTATACACACTCCCCACCAAGCTAATAGGGCGGAAATCTCTAATATTAGAGGCGTCATTTGTTTTAGGAATTAAAGCAAGGAAGGTAGCATTAAGGGATTTTTCAAACTTACAATGTTGAAAAACTCTTCAAAGACCGCAAGGACATCTTTCTCCACTATTCTCCAACAATGATGATAAAACGTCATAGTAAACCCATCCCCTGGAGCTTTGTCCCCTTCCATATCTCTAACAACTTGAAGAATCTCCTCCCTCTAAAACTTCCTTTCAAGCCAAATCCTCTCCATATCCCCAATACAATCAAAATCCAAACCCTCCACAAAAGGCCTCCACCCCTCAGTCTCCTTGCACAAATTTTTATAAAATTGTACTACTTGATTGTTTACCTCAGATTCCTCTTCAAAAACCACCCCATCCACCTCCAAGGTCCTCAGATAATTAGACCCTCTATCGGAGTTAGCCATTTTGTGAAAAAACTTGGCGTTATTATCCCCTTCCTTGATACATAACATCCTAGATTTTTGTCTCCAGGAAATTTCTTCCAAGGAAAGAAGATGCTCCACCTGGGACCTCAAATCCGCCCTATGACATTTCACCCCATCTGTGAGACCAAAATCCCCTTCCTTAGCGTCTAAGGTTTTCAGCTCCTCCAATAATTGCTTCTTTTGCCGCTCTACATTACCAAACTCTCGGCGATTCCAATGTACAATGTCCTCTTTCAGAGCCTTTAATTTTTTTGCAAGCACGAAACTAGGTGTACCTACAAAGGAATGTCGATTCCACCAGGATTGAACTCTATCCACAAATCCCTCCGTCTTCAACCACATATTTTCAAATCTGAATGGACTTTTCCCCCTTGCCATTCCCCCTACCTCCAAGAGAATTGGGCAGTGATCTGAGATAGGACGGAGTAAGATCCTTTGAATAACATCAGAGAAGTGGTCCTCCCAATCTGGGGTGACCAAAGCTCTATCAAGCCTAGACATCGCTGGTTGATCAGTGCCACTTGACCATGTATAGCTACCTCCTTCCAAAGGCAAATCAACCAAATTAAGCTCCTCAACAAATTCAAAGAATTTTTCCATAGCCAGGGTCAAACAAGTCTCACCCCTGCGCTCACTAGAAAAGCGAACAATATTAAAGTCCCCCAATCAGCACCACAGTAACCTCCAATACTGCTGAATACCCACCAACTCATCCCACGTGTCCCCTCTCAATATTCTCATATGGGCCATAAACGCCTGAGCATGCCCATATAAAATCGTCCCCCACCCCTTTCCACTTAACCAAAACAGAGAAAGTACCAACCATAACCTCTACCTTATCCAAGACACTTTTATCCCACATAAACAAAATACCTCCTGCAGTCCGATCAGCCTCCACATAAGGATAGCTCCACAAACTCCAAACCAGCTGTCTATTCATACTAGCAATTTTCGTCTCTTGAAGACAAACAACATCACACTTCCACTCCCGCAACAAATTCTTTACCACAAGGCGTTTCCAAGGATCATTTAAACCTCTAACATTCCACGAAATCATCTTTATCTTCATAAACACCGAATTATCCCCAACTTCTAACACCAACACAAGACCACCCTTTATCTTCTATCATAATTCATCAAGGAGATCAAGTTATGCAACTCTCTATGTCCCTTTTTTTTTACTTAGCCCCTTTTTTGCTACCCGGTACTTTCCTGTGTAACACATTGGCTGCCTCCATCACTGATTCAAGCCTCTGTAAGAAAGCAATGCACAACTTCTCGTGTCGAGACATTGACAGCCCAACCAATATATTGAAACCAGGAATTCTATGTTTCACCCACCCAGAAATATCTAACTTAGACTCAATACACAATACCTCATTGACCTCCTCCAACTCTACCAAATTTGTCATCGCACTTGGAGCAAAGGTTTGCAGAGGAAAGCCAACTGAAAAATCTGTTTCACCAACACCCACAGAGAAATCAGCTGCTTCCTCCAGCAGCATGACCTCCCTAGGAAGGCTAAAGAGTTCCTTACTAAAGGAAGAATTAACCTCCTGACCCAAAGCCCTAAAACCCAGTGCTCCAGCTTGCACCAACTCCAAAAAGAGATCGAGAAGAGGTCGAACCAACCGCGGCACTAAATCAAGAGTCACTGTCCTCTTACCTTTAGAAAACAACCCACCCGACAGTGAAATGGAGCCGAAAATGTTGTTCCGGTCAGAGCTAAGCCTAAAAACCATCACCGGAGGGGACTCGGTACACCCCGCCACTCCTACCGACGACGCGCAACGCCGATGAGGCGAACCCTCCAGAACCCTGGTGCGACACATCACCTATAACGGCAAAGCAGGGCTCATCGGAGGCACCGGAGACACCAAAAGGCACGAGCCACCATTATCGGCCTGAACCCGTACCTTCGGTGACCACACAAGACCTCCGGCCACTTGCGACGGCATCACAAAGCTCGTCGGACTCAACACACTTCTCGTGATTATCGGCTGAGAGTAAGGGCTCTACACACTTAACGGAACATTCCCCAGGCTCAAAGGTTATTGGGCTTGTGACATGTGGGCCTAAACATGACTCACTAACTGTCATTTGGGCTACCAACTTATTAGGGCCCAACCCAGACCCAGCTTACCCTTATGCAATTCCTTACCAGCCCGTGAAACCCATCTATGCTTCTGAGCTCCCCCTTTCTTCCTATCCCAGGAAACCCGCCTCCTCCCTATCACGTCAACCTCCACGATAAGACCACTCCCTGTCCAGCATGGTCTCCTTACATCACTCTTTTTCCTATTACCATAGGCTTTTGCATTCAAACTGAGACTTGGGAAACATATCCTACTTTCAGCCTGATTTTGCTCACCTGCCACTGTCTCCTCATTAATGCACAACTCCCTCCTATCTCCTCCTCCCACCACCATCTTATCAGGCTTGCCTACTGGAAAAACTCCCACCTTGGCACCTATAAGTCTCCGATTCACCTCCATCTTCTCCTCTCCTAAATGTGTCTTCTTCCCCTTGACAGTGGAACCTACCTGCTTTAGCTGCTTTCTATCCTCTACTCTTCCATGAATGCCTTGCATAGCTTCAGCAAAAGTTCTGGAGTTTTGAGTCTCCAAATATTGCCTATGCACCTAAGGAATAAAAGTTGGAAGACCAGTTCCACCCACCGCATATTGGGAAGGATACAACATCTTTCTTAGTTCAAGGCCAAAAGCCCTCCAACCATTTTTCTCTTTGCCTTCAGGGATAATGATCGACCTCCTACGCCCACCAATTTTAGTTCAGTCAGTAGTAAAAACTGACCAAAAGAATTGGTGCTACGTTGGAGAGTGTAAGCAGTGTCACCGTCCCTGAATGTAAAGAACTGTTTGGAGCTTTCCCCAACAACAGTGTGTTGTATATTCTTCATCAGCCATTGTGCTGCATTCTTGCCCATGAAGACTGATCTCATAAAATATTTGCCCCTCTCATGGATCCATAACAAGAAATAACGTCCCCTTTCCTCTACAACTAATTGAAAAAACTTGGATTCAATGACGAAGCTGTGGAAACCCCCCATCATGCTATAGTGAAACCAGAAATGGTCTCCCTCTCTTCAAGGTGCTAAGCTTGGCCACTTTAGTAAGAAGTTACTAAAGTTTACATTTAATGAAATTAGATTTCATAAAATATATAAATAACTAAAAAATTAAACTAAGGACTCAAGGATAAAATAGTGATTTACAAAATGACAGTTTATTATGATTTTATTCATTATAGATATTTCTTGAAAGGGTCAACTGATTTTATATTAGAGTCTTGAGATATAATTTATTGATAAGGCCTAGAGTGCAATTTTATTTCCATAAAAGTACCCTTTGGGCTAATCAATCAAGAGTTGATAGAAGCCTGAAGCATTTTGCCCGTGCAAACAAAGTCTAAAGGAAGACAAGCTTTGATAAGTAAAAACTTGATTAATTAGCCCAAAGGTACTTTGATAAGTAAAAAGATTTACTGATATAAAAAAGGGACATCCTAGTACATAGGGAGTGTACAAGGGTTAGATACAAAAATTACAAGAACAAGAAAATCAAAGATAATATTTATTATAAAAACTGAATTAATAATTTTTATTTTGTCATCATTTGACCTTAGTTGAACCCCGATCCGATCTCAAAAACCTTGAGCCTCTCCCTTTTCTAGTTCTTTGAAAGGTCCGGGTTTCAAAACAATGTTAGTATCTTTCACATTACAAAGATATTGATACAAAATAATACATATGCAATCTCAAAAATCTCAAAGACATGTGGGAAAGATACATCAGATATATACACAAGCTGAGAACTTTTTGGATATAGATGCAATTCAATCCTTCTTCCTGGCAATGGTTCCTTTTGACCTCCCTTACAACACTCCAAATTGATACATTAATAGTTGAAGTATAGGGGCAACTCCAAGGGGTTGGTCCGATAGTTTTTCAAGCCTAATATTATCCATGAGGTCTTTGGTTCAAGTCTCCTAGAAAAAACCTTGGGGCCACCCCTAAGGGGGATTAGTTAGGTGCTCTAAGAACTCTACACACCCACATTAACAAATTTGGTTTAAGTACACAGACCCTATCTGGTTAATAAGAATTTCAAATCTTGAGACATTTAAATACTTGAGTTTAATCTCACAAGAGTTAAAATTATTAAGAGTTAACATTTATGTTATTTAATATGCAAGAATTGACATTTCTTAATTCTCATATTTCATGGGAATTGAGATAACAACAACCAAGCCTCAATTCCAAATTTCATGGGAAGTCAGATGTTCTACGTAATTGTAAATCTCAAGAATTTTTCCAAACAACCAATCAAATGTTCATGATTTCTAGGGAATTAACGACATGTATTCCAAATAATTGCATAACAAACACACCCTAGTCATGTACAATTATAAGACTACTATATCTTCTCCCTTGCCATTACAAGCAAATTACTTACTTTGGGATGAGTGTGTGTTTTTTTAATAAGTAAACTTCATCGAAGTAAAAAAATATTACACCCATATTGGGCAAAGAATTACCAAAATCAAGCATATCAGGCAAAGAGTTGAAAGTAAAAACACCCGAAGCATTTGCTCGTTCAAACAAAGTCTAAAGGAAGACAAGCTTCAACTCATGTATCTTTTTCACCAATATAAAATAAGAGGAAAAAAAAAATTATTATGGTTTAAACTAGCTAACTCCAATGAAAAGATTATATCTAAAGCCACTAAAAAAGTATGAAGTCCAACATCACCATGTTGAAAATTGATAATATCTGACAACAGCCCTTTGCAGATAGATTTTCTACCCACGAGGTGAAGGCAATGACTACCAGCTTAAGATCTGTTCTTTCTCATAATTACAGGCATTTAAGCAGTAAATCACCATTGCATGTAATGCCACATATTTAGAAAATAAAATTTCCAATATTCTGGCTGCTAGCCAGTTTAGAACCGAGAATTGCAAACAAACTGATATGAATCATGCCAATATTGCTTTAGTTTTGACACATTAGTACATACCGATTGGTTGGTTGCCCATCTTTCATAATAATGAGTGTACCTCTCTAGGGAGTTCTTGGCCATCTCCCTTCGCTTCTCAGCCTCATCATACTGCAAGCAAAAGAGTAGAAAATTCTTAAAACATTGATTAAATGTGCTCTTCAAAGATAATGCCAAAATATTATTAAAATATTAGACACAAGTAAAAAATTTAAGGGAAAAAATAGGGAATATGTTAGTATACCACTCCTTCTTGCTTAGCTGTTTCGTAGCGATTACATGCATAAAAACCACCGGTCCTCTCACCATGGTCAGACCATGCACCAAGGCAAAGCCTGCAAGCATATTTAATGTATGTAAAAAAATAAGAAAAACAAAATTGTATGGTTAAACACAAAATTGAGAGAGAGACGAGAACATATGCATAAAGAAGAAAATAAAAACTCTAGCGGCACAAAGGTCCTGACTATAAAGCACCTTCATCTTTATTGATTAAATAACATAAACGAAAATAACAGAGCAATTAGATCCAGGTTTCTAGAATACAAATGATTTCTAAAAGTCATAAAAAATAATAAATTAAAGCAAGGTCCACGCTTTTAAGTTCTGGTATATGAACAAAATCAAGACTAGAGAATGAGGATGATTTAGAACAAGCTTATAAACTTACCAGCAAAACTCGAATTTACAAGGTGGTGTGCATGTGATATGCATACAGCCTTGGTTTTTCTCAATTGGCCGCTTGCACTTTGGACAAGGTTTGGAATTAGCCAATATCCTGAAATTTATACACCACACATATAGCTCATCAATGTCTTAGAATAAACATTAACAAAAAAAATCTCTCTAAAATTTTTAAGAGATAGCCAACGCATACCAGGTGATTGTGACTTCCCTGGGCGATGCAAAACATGGGCACAAAAGGAAATATAACAATAATAACAGGGAAAAGCTAGGTAGTCAAAGGAAAAAGGAGACCTTAAGGCATTGTATAGCCCGAGGCGTGAGGCGACAAAGAGCGCTAGCTCGAGTAAAGCAAGGTGCCAAATTCTACATATATTTATTATAGATATAGAACTTAAATTGTATGTACCTAGTGTATTGAAATATTATAATAAAGTGTTTTTAAAAGTGATGCATGAAGAAATTTGGTCTATCTAATGATTTCAAAATAGGATTAACATGGTTTAGACTCTATTAGTCATTCTTACAGTAGGTTTTACAACAAGATTCTACTATAAATTAATTAATCTAACAAAAAGGTTTACAACAAACTTTTGTAAATTAATTTATCTAACAATGGCTTTTATAACATGCTTTTCTAAATTAACAATCTAATGACAGCTTCACAACAGCCTTAAATTAAAAATAAAATAAAAATAAGGCTCTTGCCTTAGCGCCTTTTTCATGGCTAATGTGATCGCCTTGCTCGCCTAGGCTCTAAATGCAAGTGCCACACTAAAGCCGCCTTGCCTTAGAGCCTTTAAGGTGTCTTAGTGGTGCCTAGCCTTGCCCGGGCGCCTAGGCGAGCACCTGACTTGCTTTTGACTACAATGGGGAAAAGGAAAGGAAAAGGAAAAAAAAAAAAAAAAAAACCCACAAAGATTTGAGATTGGGAGCCTAGCAGTTACCCAAATACCCCAGCCCCAGGTGTGTAATATTCTTTTATGTCATTCAAAAAGGACCCAAATATTGTATAACAACCTAAAACTATAGATTAAATTATGTTAAGGCAAGGAAATAAAATTTACATAGCACAAACTACTCTTGGATCCAAATATTAAACAAACAAATAATTATAAACAATCCAAATTTATGTCATTTTTTTTCCTATAAGTAAGATACCCCCCATTTAAGTCACTCCTGTCAATGCATGGCATTCTAAAACTCATTGGTAAGGGGGGGAAAAGTAAAATATAAAAAGAGAGATGTTTTGGACTTTGAATCAATATGGGTTATTTACAAAAAGCAATGGGAAATTTTGAGAAAAAACCGAATAAATATACAAGAAATTTGAATAAAAAGTTCCAAGAATGAATTATAAATAACTTAATACTTAGGTGATCATTTAGCTCCTATAATCTTGGCATATAAAATCTTAATAAAAAAATCAACACACTAGGCCCTTTTCTTATATATACTTCCATTGTTACAACAAGGGAGTACAGGATTTGATCTCTAATTCTCATAGAGGAAACTAGGCAAGCAACAATCCAATCTTTATGCCTTTCCTGGGGGTAGACAATTTTTTTGTTTAATGCTTATATTGTACATTCAGTTAGAGAGATTTAGGAGGCATTTGATGGTTTGGAACAATCAATAGGCAAAATCAAGGGTTTTTTAAGTTTTTGTTTCAATGGATCTTGTTCCATTCTTTATTTGGTTCTTCCACATCTTTTCTTGATTTTTTTTTATTCTCAGTCTCAGTCTCAGTCTCATATCTCAACACTCATATGTTCTTTCTGACGCAGGACAACCAGAAAAAAACTAAAACAACAATAAAATAAAGGGATATGACCTAAAAGTCAGCACCTAGGCCTTGCTTGGGGTTAGCACCTAGGCCTTGCTTGGAGTCAGCATCAAGCGGGAAAACCACTAGGAGTCAGCACCTAGGGTGGACCTGGAGTCGGCACCAGACCAAAAGAGACCAAATGGCCATTTTTTCATTCATTCATCAAAATATCAACCATCTCCTTAAGGAGTACAATAAGTTGCTTATAAAGGATTACTAAACCCTAGTTCTAATTGGCTAGGAAACCATAATTGCCTTATTACGAAAATAACCTTGCTTCCAAATTAAAATATTAATAGCCTAATAAACTACTAGGACCTAAAACATAAAAATACAATTGACTTGCAAACAAAAATAATACTAAATAAAAATCTTCTTGCGTCTCCTGCATCACTTTCACTTTTTAGAGATGCCTACCTTATACTTCTTTTTGTTTACTAAGTGATAAAAAAAACTCTTTTTTACTAAGGTTACACCCTCTGTTTTTGATAATTACTCATCTTGGCATTTCTTAATATACTTTATTACTAATTGGAAAAAGAAAACAGGCCTTTATAGAGGAGAACAAGGGATTTGCCCAGGTCAAGCAGTAGCCAAGGTAGTTAGTGCCTGGACTGACTGTATTTCCCCTTTCAGTGTAATTGTGCACGCCTCACCCAATTTATAAAGAAGGTTTATTCTGACCCAAATCCCAGCAGTTTTTCTCTGAAGTACCGCAATCTCCTATTTAATAAGTACCTTTTGCCAGCATTCACAAATAAATTATTATAACAGGAAAATGCTTAAGATGCCACGATTTTGTTCCATTACCAATTCATATTTTCAGATTCAGCACTATTTTTCAATATCCACTTTGCCACAGTACCACAATCAACTGGGCGATGAGCTTCTTCAGTACACTGCAAAGACGAAATTCTAATTACAAAGAGTGCCAAATCATGAAAACCAAAAAGCATCTGCACATATTCCAATTAAATGAACAAAACCAGTGCAGAGTTAAACAACCCAAAGGAGACCCATAAAGAGAATTATATTCCAGCACAGATTACTCAAATACATTGATTGAAACAGCTGAATAATAAATCAACTTGAAGAACTCACATTCCAGCAAAAGCTATATGAGCAGCGGCAAGTAACATCATAGCTTCCACTACCAACAATAAAATCTACCGCATAATCACAGCCTGGAGCCGGACACCATTTGGTCTGCAAAAACCAAGAAAAAGATTGTTTTTATTTTTCTGGCTAATTGTTTTTGACTAGAAAATATTATCACACTAGAGAAAACCTATACAGTTTCTAGTCAATGTTTAAAGGGCCAGAGTATATAGATTGTTTTGATATTTGCTGGCTGTCTGATTCTTAATGCCACTCATGGCTAAATGCAACTCTATGATTTTAATGGGAAATATATCTATTAAAATCCTTGGTTTATCGTATGAAAAAACAGACCATATATTATCTGTGCCAATTAACTGCCCAATTTCTATTTCTCTTTTTTGATAAGTAATAAAATTTATTGATATAAAAATAAAATAAAAAAAGACACCCTAGTACACTGGAAGCGTATAGAGGTCAACAAATCAAATACAAAAATTACATAAATCAAGTAAATCAAGAAGAGTAGAAAATGATTGGTTTCGCAAAGCTGACAACCAACCCAATAAGGTTCAAAAGAAAAATAACTTGAGGCCTGACAAATATCTCTCATTATGTACGAAGCACCTGCTATTTCTTTCTCTCCAAAGACAACACATTAAACAATGGGGAAGCCATATATGTCTATTTTGATGACGACCAAACTGACCTTGCCAACAAGCTAGGACCCCAACAACAAACTACATAACCCCAACTTAGCCCAAATAGTCCCAAAACCATAGACCACAAATCCATTGCAACTGGATAATGAAGGGAAAGATGGTTTACCGATTCTCTATTACATTTCACATATAACACCAATCCATAATCCAAACCCTTCTTTTTCTTAAATTATCACTCCAGGGGGATCTTTGGCTTCCATATGCTCTTCCAAACGAAAAGATGATCATTACAGCCAACTAAAATACAGTAATAAGCACTAACCATAAACCCTTTATTTTTATTTGGTTTCCAGCACATTTTATCCTCCCCAATCCCCTTACTGAAGAGCCATAAATGGTATCCATGAAGTTTGACAAAGCCTCCAATTCCCAATCATGGACAGCCCTAAAAAAACTTACATTCCAATGAAGGACCCCATTAGTGAACTTCATAAACTCAGCCACACTTGCCTCGTTTTGTCGGCAAATTCTAAATAATTCGAGATAACTAATAGCAAGAGGTGTCTCCCCACACCACCGGTCTTCCAAAACTTCACCCTCGACCCATCACCAATTTCATATAGAATATAGCAAGAAAAATAAGGCCAACCCCAACTAATATTTTTCCACAAACTTATACCATAGGGACCAAAAATTGCACCGGTTCACCAGCCACCCCCCCACACTTGCCTCCAAAGAGCATCCCCTTCAAACCCAAATCTCCACAACCACTTCCCAAACAAAGCTTCATTAAGTCTAAAATTTCTTATCCCAAAACCATCAGAAGAAATTGGAGCACTAACAATAGCTTATTTAACTAAATGAAATTTGGGTTCCTCCCCCATTCCACCCCATAAGAAATTCCTCTGTAGTTTTGCAATTCGGTTAGCCACAGAAGCAGGGATACGGAAAATAGAAAGAAAATAAGTAGGTAAATTTGATAGAGTACTTTCAATTAGACTCTTCCTCTCTTAGATAAGTACAAACGTTTCCATCCCGCTAATCTCCTTTCCACCTTCTCTAGAATCAGGTTCCATATTGACTTAAATATTTTTCACCCAAAGGAAGACCCAAATATTTCATAGGAAAGTTCCTTGCTTACAAGCCTGGACATTCACCAATAACTCAATGTCATGAACCACTCCCACCGGTACTAATTCTGACTTTCCCAGATATTTTTAGACCATAAACAACCTCAAACCAATTAAGCACCGTATAGAGAATCAAAACCAAGGTCAGCGTCACAAAAAATTAAAGTGTCGTCAGCAAAGAGAAGATGAGACACCTCCAAGGATCTTCCCTCTAAATCACCCATACGAGAACCTAACATGCAGCCTTCATGGACAGCCTTGTCCGACATTCTTCCAAGAGCTTCCATGACCAAAAAATAATAATAAAGGATACAAAAGGATTGCCTTCTCTCAACCGTCCGGAACTCTTAAAAAAAACCACAAGGAGAAACATTAATAAGAATAGAAAAACAAAAGAAAATTCACTGCCATCACTTGACAAAGAAACCACTATGCTCTAAAAAATGCAGCAAAAAACCCCAATTCATATGATCAAAAGCCTTCTCAACATCTAGTTTACATAGTAACCCCGACAGACTAGTCTTCAATCTACTGTCAAGGCATTCAATGGCAATAAGTATAGTGTCAAGAATTGCCTGTTCAAAACAAAAGCATTCTGTGGAGCTGAAAGATATCTCCCATGACCATGCGTAGTTGAGTAGCCAAAACTTTAACAATAATTTTATAGAGCCCCCAACACGGCTGATAGGGCGAAAATCCCTAACTTCTATTGCTGCATTTTTTTTGGGATGAGAGTAATAAAGGTGGCATTCAAACTTCTTTCAAATTGACCACTAGCATAAAAATGGTGAAAAAAGCCATAAAATCTGGTTTGAGAATCTCCCGACAAGCTTGGAAAAATGCCATGAGAAAACCATTTGGACTAGGCGATTTATCACCACTAAAATCCTTAATAACTTTGAAGATCTCTGTCTCCTCAAAAGTCTCTCTAACTAATCCACTTTATCTCCGGAAATCGTTGGAAAATCCAACAGATTTGGAAATGGCTGATCAAGTTGCTGCTCATAACATAAATTCATGAAGAATTGAGTAGTGCAATTAGGAATCATATCCTGATTGAAAGACAAACTCCTATTAACCAAAAGATTCTCAATGCCATTATTTCTTCTATTAGAATTGGTCATCCTATGAAAAAAACTCGTATTGGAATTCCCCTCCCTCATCTCATAAAGTGATCTCAATTTCTGAATGAAGTTTTGCTTGTTCTAATTTTTCCTCGACTGTTAGAGGGTGAGACTCCCCCCGACATCTAAACAATCAAATTGCTCCATAGCTGCTGCTTCTTAACCGTGGAACTGCCAAATTCCCTTTTATTCCACTTTTTTAAATCCAATTTCAAAGCTGCTAACTTCTTAGCCAACGCATATCTAGGAGTTCCTTAAAACATATAAGATGTCCACCGACCTTCACTTTGTCTACAAAACTCTCCGCCCTCAACCAAATATTTTCAAAATGAAAGGGAATTCGCCCTTTGCGTTGGCTCCCACCCACCAACATAATTGGAAAATGATCCAATAAAACTCAAGGCAACCAGTTTTCGGAGAAATGAGTGAAATAATTTGCCAAAAGCGTAAAGAAGAGAAACCGATCTATTCTAGATGCAAAAGAAGTATTAGACCATGTGTAAAGGCACCCTTCCAAAGGAATATGCCCATGAAGAGAGATGACGTCAAAAAAATAATACATAGACCGAGTATAACTTATAGCCCCTAACCTTTCTAATGGAAAACACATTACATTAAGTCACCTCCCAGACACCATGGCAAATTCCACCAACTGATAAGACCTACCAGTTCATCCCACATTATATGACGCTTCTTGTTCAAATTTGGAATGTAGATATCTATGAAAGCCCACTCAAACTGATTGCCAACATTTTTAAATTTGCAAGAGACCAAAAATTGTCCCACCACTTCCTCCACCTTTTCCACAACCCTTCAATCCCACATAAGCAAAATATCACCAAAAGCACCTTCACCCAAACACAACCAATCTAAATAGGGGAAACTCTAGATGCTACGAACAATTCCTCTTGTAATCCACTCCATATTTGTCTCCCACAAACAAACAATATCAGTCTTCCAAGTATGTAGCAAGCTACGTATCTGAAGCCACTTTTCCAATTCATTTAACCCTCCAACATTGCAAGATAACAGTTTCAAATTCATTGAGAAAAAAGCGACCCTATCCCTGCTAATACAACTACACCTTGCTGATGCAGAACCATAATTGATAGAGCTAAATAGACCCCTCAGCTCCCTTATCCCCTTTACTCCCGAACTCTGCAATTTCCATTAATAGTAAGAATCAAAGAAATTGGGTAGTAATTAACTACCCAATTTCTTTGATTCTTACGATTAATAAATGTAAAGGAAATTATATTTCACAAGACATATAACATAAAATTAAGCATAGCCTAGAAAAATCAACAACCTTCCATTCTTCCAAGAACCTTTCAAATGTCACAATAGTTTATAAGGGGAAAAAATTAATGCAAGTCAACTAATATATAGAAGCTGATATGTAGTAGTATTTTAAATAAATAAATAGATAAATGTCTTGGCAGCCAGAACTATTTTGGAAGTGTTGAAAACAACCAAAGAGTCTTTGCAAAATTTAAAAAGAACGGACATTATAACACCTCTATAGAAAACAATGAATTTAATCTTGCTTTCTATTTTGTTCTACTTCTATTGCCAGTAGTGAACATTTATTTTTATTATTAATCTTAATCATTTAACTATATAGAAAAAATGAAGAAAAAGAATGATTTCAAGGTCTTCTCCAAATTCAAAACAAGATACAAATGTCTTGTTAACAACAAATCACATACATGGTTGTAGGCTATCTCCAAGATTGCATAATGGAAGCAAAACTCTGAGCACCAAATCTCAGGAACATTGCTTCATTTAGAGATAAAATCAAAATCCAGATTATAATTTCAGTTGAAAAAAGAGTGTCATATTTGCTCCAAGATGAATGTCACATAGCAAAAGGTCAAGGAGAATTACGGTATTCCTACGTAAGATGCAGTTTAAAGTTTCTTTTGATAAGTAAACCACAGACTTTGATATAAAGTTTCAATTAAAAGCTTTAATTTCCTATATTGTTTCAATATGCCCCATTAAAAGGTAAGTCACTCTAAACTCTTAAGTATTTGAAACTCAAGTAAATTTTCCTTTTCTGGATAATGACCCATCACAGGAACATCAAGTGGTATTCTAATGCAAAAGATTCACAAAAAAAATAGTAGATTCTTTTTTTCTTTTTCTGATAAGTAATGATATTATTAAATAGAAGAGATACTTCATGCTCACAATGATGAACCCAACCTAACAAAAGAGTTACAAAAGTATTACGCACAAGAGTGACTTGATTTTGTAAAATCTAAGGGAAATGCTACTTGTAAGACCCCACACACGAAACCAATCAAACAGAGTTTGAATCAGCAATAATTCCAACCAAGCCATTGATCTTTCAATGTTGCCAAAAATACAAATATTTTGATCTTTCCACAATAGCTGCATCAACATAACAGGACAGTTCTGAATTTCCAATGAGTGCTTCTTGAGTCAATTCTTCCACCTGAAAAAAGAGATCTTAGACCCTCCTTGGTAACACCAATTAAATCCCAAAATCTCTAAAGACTCAACTCCATGAAGCATATGCAACTTCACAAAAGATCAACAAATCCTCCACCATCTTCCCCATTACACTAGCACATGCAAGATCAACCAACTAAAGAGAAACCTTACTTAATAAGATTGTCACAAGTAAAAATATTCCCCCAAGCTACTGTCCAAATAAAGAACAAGAATCTTCTTGGCACCTTAACACACCAAAACTCTTCCAAGGGAAAGAATTAGCCTTTGTACCTCGAATAGCCTCATAATAAGAGAAAACATCCAACCAAACATTCCCTTTCAATCACCATCTCACCCAATCATCTCCCTCCCATCCTCCTTGGGATTAAGTATAGAAGATCTACAATAGAATAATTCGACTCCAATTCACAATCATGAAACCTCTAATTCTCAGATTCCAGCTCCACCTCTCCCTGTCTGACTAACTATCCAAGACTAAATGAACAAAGGTATTCATATCCACAGAATAGGCATATAAGTCATGGTGCAACTCCTTTAGAGAATTATTTTCACACCAAATATCAAGTTATAACCTTACTCAGGTGCCTTTGAAAAACACAAATGGAAGAAAATTGTCCCAACCAGCCTGAATGATCCTCCATAGACTACACCCATGTGTCCCCTAATTGATTTCGAAGCCCAACCACCCCATTCCTCTCCATACTTCATAGCAATAACCCACCTCCAAAAATGTATTGCCTCATTCCCAAACCATAATCACCAATTCCCTTTTTTTTTTTTTTGATAAGTAAGATGTTTATTGATATCAAAAAATGAAACACCCTAGTACATCCTATCTTCCAAATCCCCAAACCACTTGTAGCAATGAGAAAACAAATTGTATCCCATGCCACCAAAGAAAACCTGAATTCCTCATCTGATTCACCCCACAAAAAATATCCTTTAAAATCTCTGCATTGTTAGCCTCCTCATTTAACAAAGATAGCTTCTTCCAACCAGACAGTTTTCATTCCATCTTCTCCAAAATAAGATTCCACAAAAACTGCACCTTTTAAGTAAGCCCCCAAAGGCATCCCAAGATAATTCTTTGGTAAACTCAATTATACAACAAAGAATGTCAGCAAACTTTGCCAAGTTACCCACATTACCTATCAGGAGCACTTCACTTTAACCCAAATTAAATGGTAGACCTGTAATTGCTTCAAAGCAAGTCAACACCATTCTTATATACAAAATTTGGTTCTTTATTTAATCACAAAATAAAATAGTGTCATCAGCAAATAAAACATCGGAGATAAAATGCCCAGCCGGCATATCTTGCCCTGAATTTGTCAATTAAACCTCCCTCCTTAGTTTTCTTTGGTATCCTACTCAACATTATGGTTTTCAGACTCGGACTATTCAATGAACCGTAAAAGAAAAAGGTTCAAAATTTTTAAGGTCGGACCAAAGTTGAACCGAGATCGAACCGTGATAATGTCATAATTAATTTAATAATTATTTAAAATTTAAATAAATATATTAATTTAGAACAAATAAAAAAATTAATTAAAATAGTCCAATTAAAACTATATAAATTCATATTTTAGTTAATGTCTAATATATCAATCTCAGCCCCAATATTTACCCAATAATAATAATAACCATTTAAAAAAAAAATTAAAGCATCAATCTGCAGGACAAAAAAATATGACATGATTTTACAACTCATACAAGTGCCCAAGTGGGGCTCAAGACTATGTAAGAAATAAAATCTCAAACTTATATTTCCAATGCTCACTCATGTGCCTAGCTAGCTCACAAACAGAAAAATGCAATCAAAGAAAAGCAAATGATGCTGGGAGAAGAAGTCAGAAATGGCAAGAAGCTGAAAGAAGAAGAAGCAAGAAATGAGCAGAAAGAAGAGGAAGAAAAAGCTGGGTATGTAGCTGAAACAAAAAAAAAAAAAGGAAATGGACATGGCTGCTGGGCAAAGTGTTGCAAGAAGGAGAAGAAGAAAATAGGAGGGTTAACGTGTTTTTTCCCCCCTCGATTTCTCCTTCTTTTCTTCTTTTTTTTCTTCTTTAGTAATTCAACAGGTCCCCTTTTCATATATATATTTTTACTGATTCTGCTGATTAAAAATGCAAATTTGTCATAGGTGGAGTGTGTGTGTGCTTAAGAAATTGAGAATATGATGATTTTGATGTCTAACATTGTATTTTTATTACTGGATTAACTCATACAGTTTTTACCATGTATTCAATTCTCTCTTGCATTCAGATACAAGTTTGTCACTGTTGGGTTTATTAGGCATGATTTGTTTTTTCCTTGGAAGTCTATACTGAAGATATTAAGTCAAAAATCACACACACAATTGAGGCCTGGCTACCTCAGATTAGCCATCAAATTCTTTGGTTTTTTCTTCCCTGTTATCATGGGAGGTTCCATTTTCTTTTTCATCGAGTCCAAAACATTTGAATTTTCGGTTGAGGAGGGAGGTACTTATTATATGTTACGTATATATGAAAGAAATAAGGAAACTCTTCGGTCAGTTTTCACGGGTAAAAAAAGTGCTACACGTTTGCTAACTAATGTGGAGGATCTCATGTCCAATATTCTTCCTGGAAACTTTGCAAGAACCTTCAGGGATGGTAGTAAGGTTTTTATTTTGCAACTGGGTTCCAATGCACATGGAAACTTTTTTATGATCTCTTAACTTGTTCATGGGCATCGGAAGGGTTCCATCATTGTGCCGGAAGGAAAGTTGAGTAGTGGGCGGAGAGGATTTGGATTTCATCTACGCAAGGCTATTGCTCCCGACTCACTTACCGTCAAACCGCCATTTCAATCTGTTTTGAACCTGACAGGGCAACAGTTCAGGCAACAAAAATCCTTTTCGTCGGCAATGGTGGATGGGGATCGGAAAGACGATGTTGGAAGCAAGAAAGGAAAGCAATTATTGCCCAATATTCAAAATTCAAACATACCCTGCTTGAGCATTCAGTACCAGGATTCGCGGGATAGGGGTGTTGAGAAGGAAAGAACGGTACCTGGGGCTGACATCATGCTTGAGATTAAAGACAATGCTATTAACGGCACTAAAATTCCTTTATCGCTAGAACTTTCTTTATTATTTGAGTGTGGGCTGAATGGTAACTGGGAAGTTAAGTACTCCATCATCCGGGAAGTGGGTCGGGGAAGTGATGAGCCCACGCAAGTCTTTAGGCCCACTGTACTCTCAAAAGCTAAACAACTCGACCCAACTCTTTTTAATAAGCCTAGGCCCAAACCCACTTTGGTCTGGCGGCCCAAAACAAAAGAGCTTAACTCCCTGTCTTTTTCGATTTGAGAGACCCAACCTCTAGGAAAGCCTTCGTCGCTTCCATCAATCTCAACGTCCTCAACAGTTGATGCTCTGAGTTTCGATGGGGTGGTGGATGTGCTGATAACGCCGTTGATGTCGTCAATGGTCTCCGATGTCGCCACTGCTCCGTTTCATGATTCTGATAAGGTCGACGATGCTAAGTATGAGTTATCAACGCTGACTGACTTGAATCAAGCCTCCGATGTAGTCAAGGCTAGCTTCTTGGTTTCGATGAGGCCAAGAATGAGTTGGCATGTACCACAGATAGTGAAGAGGGCTTAGAGCGAGATTTTCGACTGATTCTTCAGTAGCATTCTGGCAATGTAGTCAAGAAATGGGGGAATTTGGAGCAGTGGGTACTTGAACTATGTGACGGAAGGAGGGTTGCGATTCCGATTCAGATATCTCTGCCACGGTGTGAAGCTATCGAGGTATTGGAGGAGCAAAAACGGTTGGCCTTAGTTCCGTGGGAGTCTTCAGAAGCTATCAATGTGTCAACGGCTCTTATTAAAGAGGATGAAGTGCTGGTGGAGGACTGGGCTTCAGATACCTACTCAGAGGATGCTGATCAGCCTCTAGCTGTTGAACCACTTGCTTTTTCTCTCCCTTCGGCTATGGCAGAACAGACAGTTGTGGATGAGGAGAGGTTTGCGGTTGTGGATAGTTTAGAGAGGCAAGTACCTTACTCAGAGTGGTTTCAAAGGAGATTCAATAATTTCAATAGTTTCCTTGGCATGTCCCTAGATGGTTTGGAAGATCAAGCAACAGAATTTTTATTGGCTGTTAAAGCTGAATTAAATCGGAGGGCTGAGGTGAACAAGATAACACGTGGCTCGGGAAATGTTTAAGAGAGCTAAAGGGGTTGTTTAGTTATATTAATTATGGCTCTACCTCTGCTAGGCGAAGTGGTACTAACAAGGATCGGGTTCTCTCTGTGGCTCAATGAATTTGAAGCTACTTTCCTGGAATGTCAAAAGGTTGAATGAAGTAGAAAAGAGGCTTCCGATTCGTAATTTGTTACGTTCCTGGAAGGCTAATATTGTGTGTTTGCAGGAGACCAAACTAGAATGGATTACTAGAGGTATTGTCCGGAGTATATGGAGTTGTCCATACGTAGATTGGCTGTACCTGGGTTCTGATGGTGCTTCTGGAGGTATTTCATTGATGTGGGACAGACAAGTTGTGAAAAAGGTGGAGGAAGCGGTGGGGCATTTTTCGGTTTCATGCATGTTTAAAAATGTTGGTGACCATTTTGAGTGGGCTTTTACTGGTGTATATGGGCCAAATTTGAACAAAAGGTGTAGGTTGATGTGGGAGGAAGGTGCTTAGGAGGTGACTTTAATATCATCCGTTTCCCATCAGTGCGACTGGGGGCTGCTAGCTATTCTCGGGCTATGTATGGATTCTCTGACTTTATCTCTCTTCATGGGTTGATGGATATACCCATGGCACCTAGTCCAATACATCATTAGCTTCTCAACTAGATCGGTTTCTTTTCTCCCCGCTATTGGCAGATCACTTCACACAGTTTACACAAAAGAGGATGTCTAGAGTACTTTCAGACCATTTTCCTATTTTGTTGGAGGGTGGAAGTCAGCGAAGAGGTAGAATTCCTTTCCGTTTTGAAAATGTGTTTGAGGGTGGATAATTTTGTCGATAAAGTGAAGACGTGGTTGGCATCCTATTTGTTCCAAGGAATCCCAAGTTTTATACTAGCTAAGAAATTGGCTGCCGTGAAGTTGGATTTAAAAAAGTGGAACGAGACGAAGTTTGGCAATGTAACATTTAAGAAGCAGAACCTTTGGAGCAAGTTGAATGTTTTAGATGCTAAAGAGGAGACCTATAAATTTACAGCTGAGGAGAAATTAGTACAAGTTAATCTTCGTACAAAAGTTTAGGGTGTTGCATTCGAAGGGGATGCCAATACCAGATTCTTTCACAGAATGGCTAATTCTAACAGAAAAAATAATGGTATTGAAAGCCTAATGGTTAATGGTACCTTGTATTTTGATCAGGGTATGATTGCAAATTGCATTACTCATTTCTTCATGAATTTGTATTCTGAGCACCAGGTTGTTCGAACTTTTCCAGATGTGTTAGTTTTTCCAATGAAATCCGGTGATAATGCGGACTGGTTAGAGAGACCTTTTGAAAAGGCAGAAATCTTTGATGTTGTTTAGAGTTTTCATGGTGATAAATCTCCTGGTCCAGATGGCTTCCAATGGCATTTTTCCAAACTTGCTGGGGGATTGTCAAACCTGATCTTATGGCTGTATTTCACCACTTTTTTGCTGAAGGTCAGTTTGAGAAAAGCTTAAACGCTACTTTTATTACTCTCATCCCTAAAAAACATGCAGCAAGTGAGATTAGGGATTTTCGGCCCATTAGTCTCGTTAGGGGGGTTTACAAAATTATTGCTTAAGTCTTGGCTAACCAACTTCGCATGGTTAGGGGGGATATAATCTCAGCATCTCAAAATGCTTTTGTGAGGGATAGACATATCCTTGACCCTGTTCTTATTGTTAATGAATGTCTTGACAGTAGATTGAAGTTGGGGTGCCAGGGCAGATTTGTAAACTGGATGTGGAGAAGGCTTTTGACCATGTAAATTGGAGTTTTCTTTTGCAAATGTTAGAAAGAAGTGGGTTCTCTGCCAAGTGGAGACAAATGGATTCTCTTTTGCCTATCTACAGTCCGCTTCTCTATCTTGATTAATGGCTCTCCTTGTGGGTTTTTTGGTAGCTCCAGAGGTTTGAGACAAGGTGATCCGTTGTCTCCTTTGTTGTTTGTGTTGGTGATGGAAGCTCTGGGAAGAATGTTGGATAAAGCAGTTCATGAAGGACGCAAGTCAGGATTTAGTGTGGGTAACTTGGAGGGAAGATCCTTGGCAGTGTCTCATCTCCTTTTTGTGGATGACACTTATTTTTTGTGATGTTGATCTAGAACAGATTTTGATTCTCCGAATGATTCTTATTTGGTTTGAGGCGGTGTCGGGTCTAAAGATTAATCTGGGCAAGTCTGAATTGGTTCCGATTTGAGTAGTGCATAATATTGACTTATTGCTAAATGTTCTTGGCTGCAAGCAGTGCTCTCTTCCAATGAAATATCTAGGTCTTCCTTTGGGTGCTAATTTCAAGGATAAGACTATATAGAATCCAATTCTGGAGAAAATGGAAAGGAAATTGGCGGATTGGGAAAAGGGAGGTAGAGTCACTCTAATCAAAAGCACCCAATCTAATTTACCCACTTACTTTCTATCTCTTTTCCTATACGTGCTAGTGTGGCTAACCGAATTGAGAAGCTTCAGCGGAATTTCTTATGGGGCGGTTTTGGTGATGAACCTAAAATTCATTTGGTTAAATGGGCTACTATTTGTGCTCTTATTTCTTCGGGTGAATTAGGGATAAGGAAGATTAGACTTTTCAATATAGCTCTACTTGGGAGGTGGTTATGGAGATTTGGGATTGAGAAGGATTCCCTTTGGAGACAAGTGATAGAGATGAAATATGGATGTGTGTGGGCGGCTGGTGTACCAAACCTTTTAATGGTCCTTACAATGTTGATTTATGGAAGAGTATCAGTTAGGGATGGCCTTCTTTCTCACGCCATATTCTATATGATATTGGTGATGGGTCTAGGTTGATTTTCTGGCAAGACCGTTGGTGTGGAGAGACACCTCTTGCAGTTAGCAATCCTGACTTGTTCAGATTTTGCAGGAAGAAGGAGGCTAGTGTGGCTGAGCTTATGAATTCCTCCAATGGAGTCCTTTTTTGGGATGTGAGCTTATTTAGGGGTGTGCATGTTCGGGAATTAGAGGCTATGTCAAGCTTCATAGAAACCATATATGGTTCTTCAATAAGGGGGTTTAGTGAGGATAAGATATGTTGGATTCCTAGTAGCAAAGATAAGGGGTTTGGAGAAGTGTTTGGAAGCTGAAGATTCCCTCTAGAGTAGCTTTCTTTGTATGGACTGCTGCCTTAGGAAAATGCTTGACGATTGATAATTTACAAAAAAGGAAGGTGTGGATATTGGATTGGTGCTACATGTGCAAGAGCAATGGTGAATTGGTTGACCATTTCTTCCTTCACTGTCCCATTGCTATGGATATTTGGTCTATGGTTTTGGGTTTATTTGGAGTAACTTGGGTTATACCGCATACTGTTTTGGGGCTGTTAGGGTGTTGGCAAGGCAACTTTGGTCGTCATCACTGTTTTAAAAACTGGACCAGACCGGCCGGTCCAGCCGGTTCAACCGGGAAAACCGATGCAGTCCGGTCCGGTTAAATGCCTCAAAACCGGTCAACAACCGGTTAAAAACCGGAAAACCGGTCAAAAACCGGAAATTTTGAAAAAAACCGGTTTGATTCTCGGTTCGATTTTTAAACCATGGTCGTCATCGAAATGGTTATATATGGTCCATCGTTCCTCATTGCTTAATGTGGTATCTTTGGAGGGAGAGAAATAGTCAATGTTTTGAAGATATTGAGAGGTTTATTTCGGACCTCAAGCTTTTCTTTTTAGAACTTTATGGGATTGGTTGCTTGCTTTGCAAAACCAATCATTCCCTTCTTTTATTGATTTCCTAGATTCATGCAATTTTTGTATTTGATTTGTTGCCCCCTCGTTCACTGCCTGTGTACTAGGGTGTTTCCTTTTTTATATCAATATATCTTTACTTATCAAAAAAAAAAAAAAATCTAAAAAAGGGACATGTGAGAACCGTTCACATCTCTCGAAACCATGAGGTCCGACCGCAGTTCTTGAGGTTAAAAGAACCACAAAAATGAGAGGTTCGAGGTTTTTTCGGTCGGACCGTACAATTCGGCTCGGATTTCAAAACCATGCTCGGAACCTCTATAACCAATATAAGTAGTAAGGTAGTCAAAGGCGAAAGGTGACCTAAGGCGCCAAGGCCTTGTATCTCCTGAGGCGTGAGGCAACAAAAAAGCGCTAGCCCAAGTAAAGCACAGCGCCAAATTCTTAATATATTTATTATATATATAGAACTTAAATCATATGTATCTAGTGTATTGGAAAAAAATTTTAAAAAAAAAGTGTTTTTCAATGTGTTGCATGAAAAAATTAGGTCCATTAAATCATTTCAAAGTAGGATTAACATGGTTTAGGCACTATTAGTTATTTGAAAAATAGGTTTTACAACAAGCTTCTATATAAAATTAATGATCTAATAATAGGTTAACGATTAAACAACCTTCTATAAAATATTTTAAATTTTTTTTATACGTTTAAAAAAAAAAACAAACCTAAGGCTCTTGCCTTAGCGCCTTTTTTATGATTTAAGGAGTCCCATACTCGCCTAGGCTCTAAAGGCAAGCACCTCACTAAAGGCACCTCGCCTTAGAGCCTTTAAGGAGACTTAGTGTTGCCTCACCTCACCCAGGCACCTAGGCAAACTGGGTAGGCAAACGCCCAGTTTGCCTGACTACAATGAGTAGTAATGGAGATAATGGATCCTAGACTTAGCCCCCATGAAATACTAAACAAGACAGATGGAAAAGTGTTTACAATTTGAGACCCTAACCAAAGATATAGAAGCACAAATCCACCCCTCCACCTCTCTCAAAACCCCATCCTCCCCAACAAATAAAAAACTACAACCCAACAAACATGGCCATAATCTTTCTCAATATCCAACTTACAAATCACCCATGTAATAAGGCTCTTGATTCTCCTATCCAAACATTCATTGGCAATTAGGACGAGGTCAGGGATTTCCTGCCACCTATAAAAGCATTCTGACTCTAAAATAAGTTCCTATTAGCAAACCTTTGCCAACAATTTACACATGCTTCCCACGAAGCTAATAGGCCAAAAATCCTCCTAATATTAATGACATTCTTCTTTTGATATTTGATAGTTACAACAAGGGAAGGGGGATTTGAACTATGGATGAACTAGTTAAGCTACAAGGCTCTTGATTATTAGTGACGTTTGGAGTAACTTGGGTTATGTCGCACACTGTTTTGGGGCTGTTAGGGTGTTGGCAAGGCAGCTTTGGTCGTCATCGAAATGGTTATATTTGGTCCATCATTCCACATTGCTTAATGTGGTGTCTTTGGAGGGAGAGAAATAGTAGATGTTTTGAAGATATTGAGAGATCTATTCCGGACCTCAAGCTATTCTTTTTTAGAACTTTGCAAGACTGGTTGTTTGCTTTGCAAAAACAATCATTCCCTTCTTTTATTGATTTCCTAGACTCTTGAAATTTTTGTATTTGATTTCTTAACCCTCTTGTACACTCCCTGTGTACTAGGGTGTTCCTTTTTGATATCAATAAAACTTATTACTTATCAAAAAAGATTATTAGTGACGTTATTTTTTTAGGAACTAATGCAATAAAGGAAGCATTGAGGGATTTTTCTAACTCACAATGTCAATGAATATTAGCAAAGAAAGCCATCACAACAGCTTCAACCACTCTCACAAGGGTATCAATTTTATCCAAGAAGGAAGACACCGCGAACCACCCACAATGGTATCAATACACACCCACTCAAAAGTCAAAACTCTCCCTTAACATGCTTTAACAAGACACCAAGAAGCTCCCACAAGGGTATCAAGAAGCTCCCTTAACATACTTTAACAAGACACCAAGAAGCTCCCACAAGGCAGTACCAAGAAGCTCCCAAAAGTCATTCCCACAGCAACATCACCCCCTTGCTGCATTATTACTGCCTAGGACTACCCAATCTACAAAAAGACTACCCTATAAACTTCAAACAATAGTAGCATCCATTTTATCAATTCTTGTCTCCTATGAACAGACCACGTCACATCTCCAATTCTTCAACAAGCTCTTCTAATCATTCCATGTCAACGTTCACAGCTTCATTATTTAAATATTAACAGCCACATCCCAGTCTCCTTCTCAACCCATCAACTGGTTGTTGCCTATGGCCTATCATAATTCACATAGGAGATAAAAGCTGTCAACACCCTTTCGGACATACATTCCACGTTTGTCGTGTGCCACCTTTCAACCACTTGCTTCTTTTATTTTTTCGATAGGTAATAAGATTTAGGTAATAAGATTTATTGATATCAAAAAAGGAACCCCCTAGTACACAGAAAGGGTATAGGGGTCAAACAAATCAAGTACAAAAATTACATAAATCAAGAAATTCAAGAAAAGAAGAGAATGATTGGTTTCGCAAAGCTAACAACCAATCTACTAAGGTTCTAAAGGAAAATAACTTGAGGTCTAATATGGACCTCTCATTATTTTCAAAAAACCTACTATTTCTTTCCCTCTAAAGACACCATATTAGACAATAGGGAACAATCATCCATATATAACTATTCCAATGACAACCAAACTGCCCTTGCCAACAAGCTAGGAGCCCCACAACTGACTTTGGCATAACCCAACTTACTCCGAATAAACCCAAAACCATTGACCACAAATCCATGGCAACCAAACAATGAAGGAAAAGATGGTCAACCATCAGACATTTCCCCCAATATCCAAAACTTCCTTTTTCTTCAGTTGTCAATCGTCCCCAAGCTTCAATCCAGACAAAGAAAGCCACTAAAGAGGGGATCTTTTGCTTCCATATGCTTTTCCAAGTAATACATAAATCATTAGAGCCCACTAGCATACAATAATAAGCATTAACCATGAACCCCTTAGTTCTATCTAGTTTCCAGCTCATTTTATCCTCCCCAATCCCCTTTACAGAACTGTCATATATGTTATCCATGAAGCTTAATAGAGCCTCCAATTCCCAATTATGGGCAGCCCTAAAGAAACTTACATCCCAATAAAGGTTTCCATTAGTAAACTTCATAAGCTCAGCCAAACTTGCCTCCTTATCTCAACAAAATCTAAATAATTCAAGATAGCTTACAGCAATAAGTGTCTCCCCACACCATCGGTCTCAAAAAAACTTCACCCTTGACCCATCACCTATTTCATACACAGTATAACGAAACAAAGAAGGCTATCCCCGATTGATATTTTTCCACAAACTAACACCATAGGGACCAGCAACTGCACCACTTGCTTTTTTCTTCCTTTTTCAATACATTGCTGTTAAAAGTTAAAACCTTCAATTGAGAATCCAACATACTTACTAAACCCCTGTAATTTCCTCAACACCCATTTAGAAGATTCCCCCTCAACTGTGTTGTCTTCTTTGGCAACCATAGTCATGCCCAATTATAGACCCCCAACAACTTCAACACAAAACAAGGGTTCACAATTCAAAGGGTGTCATTCCTCACCCCCAAATTCATCCAGATTTTTGTTGTCTATATTAGTCCTAAGAATAGTTCATGTGGATTTCCATTGCATTGCTTTAGTTGATAATTTTAATGTTCATAATTTTGCTTTCTTACTAAGAGGGAAAATTAAAACAATTTAAAATGTTCAGAATTTTAATTGAATCTATGTTTAATTTGAAACTGTCCTTATATGCATGTGAGGAGGCTGCCCCAATCTTCTTCAGCAATTTTAAAAAAAAAAAAAAAAAAAAAAAACTTTTCATTTAGTTCGAATTTAGATGATAAGCATCCTTTAGTTTTTGTTCGTCTTTTGATTACTTCCCATCTACTAGCGTGTGCCCCTGACGTAGGACAAGGGGGAACAAGGTAATCTGATTTAGAACACCAAGGGCAGATCTGGTATAGCCTGGGCTTTGAAGAATTAGCGTTAGGTTTTGGTAGGGAATAGGCTAGAGAATAATGGGGATTATAGGGTTTCCAAAGGGACAAGGATTAATAGGGTTTTAGGAATGAAATCAAAGGTGAAACTCAAGACTTAGACTAAACTCAATAGAAAGTACTAAACTCTTTAAATAGAAGACTAATACCTAATCCTAGTTGAACTAAGATTTCTTAAAACCCTAATAAGACTTGGACTTGGACTCCTTGGGCTTTACTACTAAACCCAAACTAAATAACCAAACCTAAAATAAAGCCCAAAAAAAGATCTAATGGACTGTTAGCACAGCCCATTCCTATAATATTATGAAATTACAAAATTGCCCTTGATACATAAAATCAAATAAAATATAATAAATGTCTTCTCATTGCCTCCTGCATCAGCCCCTTTCTGCAGTTTAATACATTCATTTACCTACTGGGAAAAAGTTGCAAGAACGTAAAGAAATCCAGAGTTTTCAAGGCAATATACACTTCCTTCTCAATATGGGTGAATTTCAAAGTTTGTACTCATTACGGGATAGGAGTATGTATGATTAATCATATATCACTAGGTCAAGGTCCTTGTCTTAATTTGCATACCCAAAAAAAAAAAGCATATGTTCATCTCATTGGAATATGTTTGTCAAATACAAAAAACCTAGTCACACGTTATACATATTTGAGATACAACAGAAAACAATTCATGAAAGTTCCAAATTTAAACTTACCTTCCTATTGTCTTCAATATAAGATCTGATGAAGTAACGAGAATACTTCTCCTTGTCTTCATCAGAAGCCAATACATTGATCATATCTTGACCAACAGCAGCACCACAAGATGGATCTGGACATCGCAACATCAAACATCCAGGACCATCATTAATGGCTGTGCTAATATAACCTGAAGGGGAAAACAAAAAGATCAATATATATATATATATATATATATATATATATAAACAAGAAATGAAATCAAAACTGAAGTGAACTCCAATTGGGGGGGAAAAAAGGAGTTTAAGAATTCACAAAGAAAAACGGAGGAAAAAAATTCACAAAGAGGTATCAATTTATTAAAATGATTAATTTTGTTTAGATGAAAGTTTGGTAAAATAAAGCTGGAATACAGAAAATATAGGCAGTCAATATTTTTTTACGGCAAAACTTAGCTACAGTACTTAGGTATTTGTTTCTTAAGTTCCCTTCTTAAAATTCAGCCATGTGACTGTTTAACTAAAAATACACTTCCATTCCATGGGGAAAAAAGCCATATGGCTGAATTTTAAAAGAGGAATCTACGGTACTGTACTTAAGTTTTGTCCTATTTTTTAAGTGCATACCAAATTTTTCAATCAGCCAAAAAAAAAAAAAAATCTCTACGCTATATAATATGGTATAGACACCTAGGTTGTCCTGCATCATAATACCTATCATGTCAAAATTATCATACTCCACTCTTGTAGCCAACAAGCAACCTGATTGTGGTAGAATACAAATGGTAACATCTTTTCCTTTTTTCTTTTTTTTTTTACTTTCCCAAATATACCATTTCCACTTCACTTCTTTGTATTTATGAACAAACAAATAAATAGGTAATTAATTAAACAAAAATTGTAACAAAAAATTGAAGGTCCCTTGCTCAGGGTATCAGAACAATGACCCTTTTTCATTCGCAATATAATTATAATCTGAATCAACCTTTGTAAAAAGTCAAGTGGCATTCACAAGCTTACATCAAGAAAAAGAAACTATAACAAAACCCGTGTCAATACAAAGCAATGTCCAATCAATAAAATAGTCCAATATCCACTTGATCATAAACCATCAACTAGAGTCAAAGCCCCCTTTAATAAAATTGAGAACTGCAATCAGAGATTGTCTAAAACTGTTTTTTGATAGGTAAAGTTCATGTAAAAACATGCCAAACTATACCTCCCAAAACATTTAAGACATGAAAGTATTTCACTTCTGCCACACTAGATGTGTAAACCTGACATAAAGGAGTCTGCCTATAATAGAGCTACTCATAAACCCTACCCAAAAAAAAAAAAAACTATCAATTGTTTCCCCCTGTATATAATCTTTTTATGAAATGCACAAATAAACTTGGATACCTAGACCTTGTGAGGGATACTAGGATTGGTGAGAGGTTAGGTTACATGGATATCATGAACGCAAGGTTTACGATTCCTGGCCAAGACACCCAGGCAACCACTTCCCTATTTGCCTTTTCTTTTCATAAACAAGTTTCGGCCCCAAGAAGAAGGGGAAGGGGATATTTGAACTACTAATCTCTGCTTCATGAGGTATGTTTCACAGTCAAATGTTACTACTCCTTCAGATAACTATCATTTCCCAACCCTAAAATCTTCTACAAAAGCAAAGCTCCAAACCATAACAATAAAATAGAGTAATTCCATCATTTGCGTATTCTCACAGTATACAAAGTGGATCTGAATTTAATCTCCAAACATATAGCACCACCATATTCCACAACTTACATTTGATATGAACTCCATTAAAAAACTACTCCACTCATGGAGGCAATCACAACTGTATTAAGTACTTGTTTTCAAGATTCCAACAACTTTACCCAACAGAGAAGTCATCTCAACCATCACTAGCCAGTGTGGTGCAAGTGAAGATCACTTCAACAACTGCATAGGCCAACCACAAAGCACCCTCCCTCAATGAGCAGACATAATAATAACAAGTTGATACATGAAATTGTGACCTTTTCTATCCGTCATTCAGGCTAAAAAATAGCTAATCCTTTTCTTCTTCTTTTTTTGATAAGTAATCAGAAATCTTATATTAAAGATGGAAAAAAAAATGTGAAAGTACAAAATGTTCATGATGATGAACAACAAGAGAAAATAGAACACACAACACAACAACAAGGGAAGAGTCAAGAAACTAAGCTAAGGGAAGACAAAAACTCAGAGAGAGAAGAACACTCAGTAAAACCTCAACAACGAGACCACTCCAATAGACTGCGTTGGCATAAAATCTTTAACTCCTCCAACTCTTTATCTTCAAAAGATCGACGATTTCGCTTCAACCACACAATCCACATTAAGCACCCTGGAACCATATTCCAAATTTCCGAATTATGCTTCCCAAGCCACTGATGCCAACTAGATAACAAACCCACCAACGATCCTGTCATAACCCAATGAATGCCAAAAGCTTGAAGCATGAAAGTCCATAAGGAATGAGTAACAGGACAATGGAGAAAAAGGTGGTCTACCGACTCCCCATCACAGCAACACATACAGCACCAATTAGCCAAAAGGCAACCCTTAAGCATTAGATTATCCAAAGTGAGGATCCGACCATGTGCAGCAGTCCACAAAAAGAACGCCACACACTTAGGAATTTTTGGTTTCCAAACACACTTCCAAGGAAAGAAAGAATTGGAGCACCCCCAAATCGCATGGTAGTAAGACCGGGTGTCGAACTTACCATCTCCTTTTAGCCGCCTGCTAAGAGTATCTAACCTATCACCCTGAGGAATACGAGGTTGAATAAGCTGAAGAAGAGAATAAGATACAGCCAACTCCCAATCTTCAAACGCTCTATAAAACCTTAAATTCCACACTCTAACAGTACCCCCTTCTGGAGCCCACAAAACCTCCGAGATACAAGCATCCTTGACCGCTGAACACACATAGAGCTTAGGATAGCGATCTTTTAGAGTATACTCACCAATCCACCTATCATGCCATAAGCGGATACGAGTTCCTTCACCCGCTACAAAGGACAGATGCTTAGAAAAGCTTTCCCACCCTTCATTAATGCTTCTCCAGAGGCCACACCCATGAACTCTCCTGCAGACTTTAGAACACCACCCCCCTTGCTCCTTACCATATTTTGTGGAGATGACTCTCCGCCAGAGATGGGTAACTTCATAACCAAATCTCTACAGCCATTTCCCTAATAGAGCTCGATTAAATGACACCACACTTCTTACCCCCAAACCGCCCCTCTCAATGGGAGAACACACCTTATCCCAAGCTACCAACGGATACTTGAAACTCCCCTCAGAAGACCCCCACATAAAATTCCTCTGAATACTTTCCAATCTAATTGCCACGGCTTTAGGAATAGTAAAAAGGGATAAAAAGTACGTAGGGAGACTTGAGAGAGTACTCTTTAGTAGCATGAGTCTTATCACTTTTAGATAAATAGAGACGCTTCCACCCAGATAGCTTCTTCTCCATTTTCTCCAAAATAGGATTCCAAATCGCAGCTATCTTAAAAGAAGATCCCAACGGCATCCCCAAATATTTCATAGGCAACCTGCCCACTCTATATTGAAAAATATTAGTCAAAGCATCTATATTATTCACCTCCCCAATGGGAACGATCTCACTTTTCCCGACATTGACCTTCAACCCCGTAAAAGCTTGAAAACAAGACAACCCCAACCTTATAGACAGCAACTGATCCCTCGAGGCATCACAAAATAAGATAGTGTCATCAACAAATAACAAATGGGAAATACGCACACCAACAGCGTTCGCAGCTCCCACCTGAAATCCTCGAATAAGAATACACTCCTCTGTCTTCTTCGAGAGTCTACTTAGAACCTCCATTATCAAGAGAAACAAAAGCAAGGATAGTGGATCCCCTTGTCTCAATCCACGCGAGCTTCCAAAAAAACCTTCAAAGGATCCATTTACCAAGACTGAAAAACGAACAGACGTAACACAAGCCTTAATCCACCCCCTCCATTTCAATCCAAAACCCATCCAGCCCAACAAATAGAACAAGGCCTCCCAGTTCACATGGTTATAAGCTTTTTCAATATCAAGCTTGCATACCACCCCCGGACTTCTGTTCTTCAACCTGCTATCCAGGCATTCATTTGCAATAAGCACTGAATCCAGAATCTGCCTCCCGCAAACAAACGCATTTTGAGTCTCAAATATGAGCTTATCCAAAACTACCCTTAACCTATTAGCCAACACCTTAGCCAGCAGCTTGTACACACTACTCACCAAACTGATGGGACGAAAATCCTTGATGTTAATGGCATTACACTTCTTAGGAATTAAAGTGAGAAACAAAGCATTCATAGACCATTCAAACCTAGAGTGCCAATGAAAATAAACAAAAAAATCCATGACATCCTTTTCCACCACACTACATTTGTGGAAAAAAGCCACGGTGAAACCATTAAGACCAAGGGCTTTATCCCTCTCCATCTCCCTTAATACCTGGATGACTTCCTCCTTCGTGAACTCTTGCTCTAACGATAACCGCTGACCCTCTTCAATACAAGCAAAATCTAACCCACCCATAGTGGGACGCCCCACCTCAATTTCCTTAAACAATCCTTGATAGAAAAGAACTAACTGAGAGTGGACATCAGACTCACCCTCATAAAGAACACCATCCACCTCAATCCTTTTAATTTGATTAGCATTTCTATGAGAGTTTGCTAATCTGTGAAAGAACCAAGTATTATTATTGCCCTTCTTCACGTACAAGGCCCGAGACTTTTGCCTCCAGTAAATCTCCTCAAGAGAAGCCAACTGTTCTATGTCTCCTTTGATTTGAAGGCGACGAATCTGATCCTCATCTGAAAGACCCACCAACTCCTCTCTCACATCTAAACCCATCAACTCAGTCAGCAAGTTCTTTCTAAAAGCCAAATCACCAAACTCCTCCCTATTCCATTTTTTTAAATCTACTTTCAGAGCCTTCAATTTTTGAGCCAAAATGAAGCTTGGAGAGCTCACGAAACTATACCCATCCCACCATTGCTTTACTCTATCAACAAAACCCTCAACTTTTAACCACATATTTTCAAATTTAAAGGCACTTCGACTACGCTGAACAACACCAGCTTCCAAAAAATGTGGGCAATGGTCAAAAAGAACACATAGGAGCACACGTTGGGATACATTGAGAAAGTGCTCCTCACAATCAAGAGAAACCAAAGCCCTATCTATTCTTGACATAGAGGGGAGACCAAAATCTCTAAACCAAGTGAAGGAGGCCCCCTCTAACGGTAAATCAACTAAAGAATTATTCTCAATAAAATCCGAGAAAGCGAACATAGCTGAGCTAAAGACTCACAGCCAAGCCTTTCACTAGGGTACCTGATAATATTGAAATCACATACAAGACACCATGCCTTGGGCCACTTGGCACGCATCTGAGATAACTCCTCCCATAAAGTAGACCGCTGACCATTGTCATTAGGACCATACACACCTGTACAAGCCCAAAAAAAGTCATCCACCACACCTCTCAATAATACACTAACAGAGAATTGTCCAACAATAACATCTAACTTCTCAAAGACCCTCTTATCCCAAATCAGCAACACCCCTCCCGAAGACTGCACAGCATCCAAAGCAGCCCAATCAATAAAAGGACTACCCCATAAACTCCGAACAAAAGCAACATCGCAAGAAGATACCTTCGATTCTTGAAAACAAACAATATCACACTTCCACTCTTTTAGCAGATTCTTACAAACCACTCTCTTTCGGGGGTTGTTGAGCCCACTTGCATTCCAAGAAAGTAATCTTAGAGTCATTTAAGACTATCAGCACCCCCCTTCCTACTCCTAGCAGAGACACCGTCGTAATTAACATAAGAAATAAGCCCCTTAAGGTCCCTCCACCCTCTTGTCCTTGAGTTTGCAGGTCGCTTAGACACCCCGCCATCATTCACCTTAATACATTCCTGTTCCAGTATGCAAAAAAGAGCCAAACATTGAGCTTCATGTTTCACTATAGGAAAACCCACAATTTTACAAAAAAACTTCATCAACTGTGACACCCAATTCGAAGGTGGCCTAGACTCAGTTACCTGAGTTCCTTCGATAGAATCCTGACCCAGTAGACCAACACTGAGATCATTAGGTTCCCAACGAGACAATGGATCACAATCCAATACCCAATTATCCTTCTCTCCACAGTCACAACCACTGTCATCCACCCCATTGTTATCCCACGGTAGAAAGTGAAGTCCAAAATCTGGTTGAGCTTTCCCATCAGAATCCACTAATCCACTACTCTCTTCTTCATGGGCTTCCCCTTCCCCAACCTCAGCTCCCAACCCATTACCCAAGACTAAAAGAGGGGAAAATCTATTGTGAACCACCCATGGTTGCCGACAAAGGATCAGCGACCCTTCTTTCAGAATCGGAGGCTCAAACCCTGCCACTACCGAGCTAATCACCATATCACCGGTGAACCCAGCGTCCCACTTACCTATTCCCTAAGTTTCCTCGGCACCGGAGCCTGTGAACCCAGAGAAGTCAATCTTGCTGGAGTCGGGATTGACTAAATCAGCTCTACAGCTTGGCTCCGATTCTTTTCCGTTCGCCAGAACACCCAACACACTCATCGGCGTCGCCCCATCGACCCTCGAGCTCGCATCCCCTTGTCTCTCAACCAGAGGCAGAGCCCGAGACTCACTCACACCCAAGGCCACAATTTCAGAACTACCCCACTGCCTGTGGACTGGGTTTGCCAAAGGTTGGCTTTGGCGTGGCCTCCAAACAGGTTTGGGCTTGGTATTAGATGGGCCGGATGTACTACTCTTATGAAACTTTTGAATAGTGGGCTTTTGAGGTTGCACCACTTTTGGGCCCACTTCCTTAACCTCAGACCATACGATAGCCCAATTCCCATCTATCCCACGCTCCAAACGCATAATCAAATCCAAAGTTAACTCAACTTTAACACCTTTATTTTCAATCCCACTTATTGTTGACAAAATCTTCGCCCCAAGTTGCACTCTCTGACCCAAAGTAACACTGTTATTACCGCTAAATTCTGACACAATCTTCGCCCCAGGATGGTCCCTCTGTCCTAGGATTTGTATTTTGAATCACTACAGTTTCATTCTTACCTTCATCACCACCACCACCGTTATTTTTCCGTTTCCCCACCACCACCGACGCAAAGGATTTTGAGGCGTCTCTAAAGGGAATACCAAAGATTGCTTGCTTGGGAGCTAAAGACTCCGGGTCAATCACCTTTCTCAGATGTAACCCAAACCCTCTCCAACCACTCCCCCCCGTCTTCCCTTCTGGCAACACTATAGAACCCTTACGACGACCATGAGTGAGTTCCGAAATTAGTAAGAAAGCTCCGTGAGAGTTGGAACCCAGCTAAAGAATAAAGCATCTGTCCCCTCACGGAAGATTTTGCAAACAGACCACTAGACTGCCTGGAGATCAGTTCTTCCACATTGAACAGCAGTCTCTTTGCACTTCTTTTTCCCATAAAAATTGATATTAAAGAATCTCTGCCTCTCTCGTAAATACGCAACTAGTAAAGCATACCACCTTCCTCAACTGAAAACTAAAAAGATTTTGATTCAACGAAGAAAAAAACAGAGCCTCCATATTGAAGCAACAAATTGTGAGTCTTTGAATCTAGATCCAAAATTACACAGTAACAGTTTCTAATAAAACAAGAACATAGCATCCAACATGATGTAAAGAAGAAAAAGAAGCATAAGCAACATGCAGCAAAACAGCAATATCCATTAAATTAAAAGCAACTGGCAGAAATGCCATCATCCATCTTTGTTTGCGACAAAATTCTGATAAGTAATTTATTGCAGAAGAGCTACCTCATGTGTGAAGAAGTACATAAGTTAGCATGGGTGTAGAGAGAATATCTTCCTTGGAAGTACGACAACTTTGTGAACTATTTCCTTATTTTAAAAAAAATCTTACCCAGTGCAAAGAGCTCACACTTTTGGAGGGTCTAGAAGAGATCATGGTAGGCACCCCTAATTTATTGACGAAGCTGATTCCCAAACTCAAACCCACGACCTATTGCTTTTGGTAAAAGGCACTTGCCATTGTACCAAGGGTGGGGTAGGCCATAGTAGGCAGCCTTACCCTTAATTTATTGGAGAGTCTAACTCCTAGACTCGAACCCGCAACTTATAGCTTATGATAAAAAGGCATTTGCCATTACCAAGGCTCTTGCTTTTGTATTCCGTTTCATTATTTACTCATATCAAAAACAAAAAAATAAAAATAAAAATCTTCTTTGGAGGCCTAAGGCTAAGGCAAAGCCCAAAAATAAGTGTACATGGTAGTTAATTAGGTTTTTATATTTTATCTTATTATTCTAGAGTCAAGGGTATTTTAATAATTTTACAATTGTTGGGTATGGGCCATAGTTATGGACCATGGGTTTTATTTTATCAATAAGTAAGCCTTAATTGGTTTATGGGTCTTCATGAATGGGCTTTGGATTCATTCAACAAGATTTGGTTTAACAGTAAAATTAGGATTCCTAATAGTCTAATACTACAAGTACAAGAAAGTCTTTTTTATACATTTTACTCCATGTTTTCAAAGGAGATGAAAAGTATATTAATAAAATTATTGAGTATTGAGGAACGTTGGCCTCAGGGTTCTTTTCCTCTCTCTTCTTTCTTTCTTCTTTTCTCTTATCGGTTAGTGTTCATAGTTACTGTTTAACACTCTGTTCATGGTTACTGTTCATTATAAAATTTACAATTTTTTTCCCCTTCTCTTTTCAACCAAAAATCCAATCTTTACCCTCTTAAACCCCAACCCTTCTTCCAAAAAACAGGTTCTAAACCCCAAAATCCACAAATCTTCTCGAACATAAACCCACCACAACCAGACAAATTCTTCGGCAGATTCCACACCTTAATGAGCCCAAAAGGCATACCCAACTACTTTATAGGCAAGCTTACAATACATTATATCAGCTAACTCATCTATATCCCCAATATCTCCCACTGGAACTACTTCAACTTAGGTAAACCTTCAATCCAATAACCCTATCAAAAAAAAACCTTCAATCCAATAACTACCTCAGAGCAAGTAAGAACCATTCTAAGAAAAAGCAATTGCTCCCTCTATACATCACAGAACATGACCATGTTGTCTGCAAACAACAAATGAGATATCCTTAACTCAACTTCACACCAAACCGTGGTGAAGCAAAAACAAATCCAACCCCTCCATTTTTCCCTGAACCGCATTCTCTCAAGCAAATAAAAAATAAATAAAAAAAAGCTTCAGTTCAAATTATTGTACACCTTCTCAATATCTAACTTATAAACTAAATCTGGAATCTTGCTTTTGATCCGGCAACAACTCATTTGCGTCATCATTTCAAACCTTATTTAAATCAGCTACTGTCATTAATAATATCCAAACTTTCTAACATCGTTACACACCTTGTCACAGTGAAATTCCGGATGATTAGTATTTCAGAGGTGCTAGACAGCTAGGTGTCCTAAGCACAAAAATATTAAAATAAAATAAAGATTTGTGTCATTTATTCTCTAAATCTTATTTCTAATAGGTATCATGTTGGTAACTAAATCTGGTGAGGTATCTCTATTAAGCAAATTACTCAAATTGTAGGTTAACTCTCTACTTTCATCTCTGCTTGCCTGTCTTCCTCGCTTATTTGTATTCATAAATTGTAATTGGGATGGTCTTCATGCCTAATATATATCTTCAGGAGAATGCCCAATGAAAGCCCTTATCATATATTATCAGGGGGACCCTCGTTCAGATGAGGTAAACAAGGTCTCGATTGGGCTTGGAGAATTTAATTAAGGTCAAGGTTTGGTCTAGCCAAATGGTAGTTGCTTGTTTCTCCACACCCATTTCTTAAAGATGATCTTTTATGGATAAGGACAGTTAAAAGCAAAAAACACGCCACCGTTTTCCATAGATTTTTACTGAAGTTGACTTTTCTCAGGATGATCATATAGAATGACATTCCAATAGAACAAACCTGCCCAGCATGAACTACAAAAAAAATGACCGCAAGCAGCTGTGTGAATCCTGTCACAAGGATAGGTTTCAAAGCATATCCCACAAGTCAGCTGTCAAAACAAGAATACATCAGGACGCACATAATTGTAATAAGGCTAAACAAGGTAGTCAAAACCCCAGCTTTCAAAACTTTAATAGCATAGTAAAGAATGAACTGCATACTTCTCTAGCATTAGGATATTCAACAACTGGCTTCTCCAACAAGCCAACAGCCCTTCTAACTTTTTCTTCATCTGCAAACCACTCATCATGCACTTTACTGACACTCCTGCATATACAAAAAGGAAATATAAATTCTACAGAACATCAAGGCACCACAATGCTCATAACCAAGGGGCTACCAGATACAAACAAGTAATCCGCACAACACAAGTTCTTCTTAATTTATAAACCAACGGACAATTTTTTTTTTTTTTTTTTTAGGCACTTGCACATTTACTCAGAGCTCAAATCTGTTTGCTTTTTTGATAACTAGCTCAAATCAGTTTGCACGAACATTATAATGTCATTCCAAAACTAGTAAGAACCACATTAGATAATCAGTCAAAGCATTTTACCAATTATAATAGCGCAGCAGTATGCTAGCTGCAACCTTTGAAATAGAAAGCACAGTCGATATCCTCATGATATCATCCTCTTGACGTTGACGAATATCCGCTTCACTTAGAATGGTAAAGCTTTGCTAAGACAAGAAGCCACACACACTTAGAATAAAAAATTACAACAAAAGAAGAAGAAGAAAGGCAACCAAAAGACTCATTTCTTTTTCCTTGATTATGCATGCACATGCATAAGTGTGTACTTGTTGCAGAAAACATGGTCTTTATGAACAATTGGATGGCAAGAGAACAGAATTTTTATGATGAAAGTCCAATCAAAAATATATATATATATATATATATATATGACGAAAGTCAAATAGAAGGAAAAATTATGAGTCATTTGTATTACAAGTATCCATACATACATCAACACAAACAAGCACAAACTCAAAAGTAACACAAAGTTATGCATACTTCGATTTTATAATTGCCATATAATTTGCCCTATAATTACAAAGAGGTTCCACCACCTTTCTAACTTCCATAAAAGGAGCCCCAAAAATTCACTATACAATGATTTAAATTGCATTTGCACATATAATCTCATAAAATCAGCTTTTCCATGAAGGAGAGGGGCAATGGACATATTATTAATGGTAAAATTCCTTTGAACCTTGTACCACTAAGATAGACAGATAACAAAATAACACTTCCAAATAGTTAGAACTAGCATGCTACTGGACTTTCATTTACGTCCATACATCACAACTACATTCAAGAACAACCTGGGTAGACTATGTAACATAGTTATATTTTGAAAGTTGCATCATTTGAGCATTCTGCACAAGAACCACAAGTATTCAATAAAACATATCCAAATTACCAAGTTCCTATACTTACAAATTGCTAAGACTACCTCAAATGATCATGTTCAAATTCAAAGAACTCACGTCAGCATAACCAAAAAAAAAAAAGATTTTATAGTCCACAACAAAGAACTCACCCAGTGTTCCTTTTATAAGTTGCTAAAATTTTCCTTTTTTTATTTGATAGGTGCTAAAATTGTCGTTCTTTAAGCCAACAAAATCAACTCCAATTAATATTACAGTAGCAACAACGCCACAGATGTCCAGTTCATTCACAGAAGTAGTGCCCAAACAAATGAAAATTCTATCAGTTTTCCTGTAATTAAATATTTAAGCATTGCCAACACTGTAGCACTTGCCCAAGACCCAATTCAACCAAAAATGATATTACCATGACAAACTAGGCTCTAGATGATGATTATTATTATTATTATTATTTGATAAGTAGTAAAGATGTATTTCCAAAAAGCTGTTAAATGCAAAGTAGCGCAAAGCATATCAAAAAGTACAAAAAAGAGAGAAAAACAAAAACATAAAAGAAGCACTAATTACAAAGAAAGAGAGAGCTGAGGAACAAAGGGAGAGAATCACTAGATGTGAGTCCCCAAGCCCTAGACCAATCAAAAAGGAAATCAAAAAAGAGAGCAACCAGCTAGTCATTAGATCTATCCAAGTCCTCAAAAGTCCATCGATTGCGTTCCCTCCAAATACACCACATCAAACACAACAGAACTAAATTTCAAATGTGAGTCGAATGCTTCCCTAATTAATTCCACCAACCAAATAGAAAATCTATCACTAAACATAAGGGAACCCACAAAATCCCAAAAGTTTTAAAGACAGCTCCACAGCCAATAAAAGCCTTTCCACAGTGTAACAACAGATGATCCATTGTCTCCCCGCAACACCACATAATGCACCAGTCAACGAAATCAAAGCCCACAACCAGCAAGTTATCTCCTGTGAGGATCCTATCCCATGCGGCTGTCCAAACAAAGAAAGAGACACGCCAGAGTGCCTTAACCTTCCAAATACCTTTCCATGGAAAAACAACTGAAGAAGAACCACGTAACTAATGAAAAAATGAACGGATTAAAATCCCCGTTCTTTGTCAACTTTCATCTCATACGATCATCATCAGTCATTGAAGGTAAATTGGATGCCAAGAATTGAAAGAAATCATCCGCCACCCAATCATTATGAAACGAACATCCCAAATTTTCCCATCCCCTGCTCCTTGGCACATCAAAGATGAGTTTACAGAAGCCGCTCTGTTTGCAACAAAGTTGTACAAGACCGGAAAAGCCAAATGGAGAGGAAGATTCCCACACCACTAGTCTATCCAAAATTTCACTCGATTCCCCACCCCAACCTTAAACTGGATGTTTTTGCTAAAAACTTCCTAACCCATTCGGATACTTCTCCACAAACCACACCCATGAACACCCCTTCCCAGCTTGGAGGTCCCCCCCCCCCCCCCGCCCACCCAATTCTTCCCCAAATTTCAAAGCTACCACCCTCCTCCAAAGCTGAGTCTCCTTAACCTTGAAATGCCAAAGCCACTTTCTTAGTAGGGCTATTGAAAGTGGTCAGTTTCCTAATTCCTAAACCACCATTGGCAATAAGCATACACATCTTATCCCATCCCAACATATGTGTCTTCGAATCACCCCACAAAAAATCCCTTTGCATCTCAATTTTGTTAGCCACGTGTAGGAATGGCAAAAAGAGATAAAAAATAAAAAATAAGGAGGGAGGCTAGATTATATACTTTTAGGCAATGTCAGTCTACCACCTTTTGACAAATACAATTTCTTCCACCCAGCTAACTTCCATTCAATTTTTTCCAATATAGGGTTCTAATTAGAAAGGGACTTATGAGACGCCCCAACGGCATACCAAGATAAGTCATTGGCAAGACCCAACCCTACAGCCCAAGATCTCTGCCAAAGCATGCACATTATTCACCTCCCCTATAGGAATGATTTCACTCTTAGATACATTGACCTTCAAACCAGTCACAGCCTGAAAACAAAGAAGCAATTACCGAACGTGTAGGATTTGCTCCACATCTGCATCACAAAAAAGAATAGTATCACCTGCAAAAAACAAGTGCGAAACACGTTCCCCCCCCCCCCTACCATTTGCCCTAAAGCCGCTAAGTAATCTTGCCCCCTCCATTCTCTTCACCATCATACTAAACACCTCCATCATAACTAAAAATAACATGTGAGACAATGAATCCCCTTGTCTCAAACCTCTACAACTACCAAAGAAGTTAGCTAGAGACCCATTGACCAACACAGAAAACTGAACGGTAGAAATACACGTACGAATCCATCTACACTATTTCTCCCCAAAGCCCATTTTCTTCAACAACTTCAAAATTGCCTCCCAATTCACATTGTCATAAGCTTTCTCAATATCTAACTTACAAATCACCCTCGAAATCTTACTCTTCACCCAACTATCAACACACTAATTAGCAATGAGAATTGAATCAAGGATTTGTCTACCTCCCACAAAACTATTCTGCAATTCAGATATCAACTGATCTAACACCACTTTCAATTGATTTGCCAAAAATTTGGCTAAGATCTTATAAATACTTCCCACCAAGCTGATAGGTCTGAAATCACGAATGTAAGAAGCATCATTCTTCTTAGGAATTAAAGCTATAAAGGTAGCATTAAGAGATTTCTCAAACTTACAGTGCTGATTAAACTCTTCAAAAACTGCTAGGACATCTCTTTCCACAACTCTCAAGCAATGATAGAAAAAGGCCATAGAGAAGCCATCTGAACCTGAAGCTTTATCCCCTTCCATTTCTCCGACAACTGATAATATCTCATCCTTCTCAAACCTCCTATCCAGCCAACCCCTCTCCATCTCCCCAATTTGATCAAAATCCAAACCTTCCACAAAAAGCCTCCACTCTTTTAACTCCTGATACAGAGTTTTATAAAATTGAACAACTTAAGCAGCCACTTCTACTCCCTCCTCATAAATCACCCCATCCACTTCTAAAAAACTCAAATGGTTATACCTTCTATGAGAATTAGCCATCTTGTGGAAGAATTTAGTAATATTATCACCCTCCTTGATACACAACATCCTCAATTTCTGTCTCCATGAGATCTCCTCTAGAGAAAGAAGATACTCTACTTGCAACCTCACTCCATTTCTCTCATTTAGCTCCGTCTTAGTGAGTCCAAGAACCCCTTCTTTAGCATCTACTAATTCTAAAGCCCCCAATAATTCTTTCTTCTAACAACCGACATTGCCAAATTCTTGGGGACTCCACTGAATAATTTCTTCTTTCAAAGCCTATGGTAGCATATTTCTCATGTCATTGTTTTGTTTCTCAATCAAAACCTCTTTAAATAAGCCACCTACTTTTTAGGAAGACAAATATCCTAATATAATAATAATAATATAATAAGGAAGAAGGAAAGATCAAGTAAAACAAAGTTTAATAAATGTCAATCCTCAAAATTGAATTGATACCTTTTTGTCTTATTTGCTTGGCGGGGCAAGTTTTAGATTCTATAGTTTAGTGTATGTGTACTGTGCTACTCTATTTCTGCAATCTGGTATATTATATATTATATATGCTATGATCTTTCTTATTCACGTGACTCTAGAACCTCTGTTACTGTGTTGGATATGTATTGTCTAGTCTACAAAAGTGATTATCAGTTGTTGATTTGTTTGTAGTGCAAATTCATGTTATCTTTTTGAACTTTGATTGTATTTCTTTGGTACCTATGTAGCATACTTTTACTATCAAAATTTTTCGTATTTTTTGACATTGCACAGAGATTAGATGGCTTATTATATTGTATATGATTTTTACTTTAAAGTGATACTTCTTTCAATGCCGTGTAAAAACTAAAAAGGTATCAATTCAATTTTGAGGATTGGCATTTATTAAACTTTGTTTTACTTGATCTTTCCTTCTTCCTTATTATATTATTATATTAGGATATTTGTCTTCTTAAAAAGTAGGTGGCTTATTTAAAGAGGTTTTGATTGAGAAACAAAACAATGACATGAGAAATATGCATAAAACTTTTTAGCATACACATAACTAGGTGTACCCAAGAAAGAATGGTGATTCCACTATGAATCAACTCTATCAACAAACTCATCTGTCTTCAACCACATGTTCTCAAACCAAAAGGGACTTTTCCCCCTCGCCATACCCCCTGCCTCCAAAAGAATTGGGAAATGATCTGAAACAGGTAGCAGTAGAATCTGCTGGATCACGTTCAGAAAGTGTTGCTCCCAATCATGTAACACTAGATCTCTATCAATCCTGGACATAATGGCAAGTCAATACCACTAGAACAAGTAAAACTCCCTCCCTCCAACGGCAAATCTATCAAGTTTAGATTCTCAATAAACTCAAAAGACTTTTCCATAGCTAGAGTAAGATAAGAACCACCGCTCCATTCACTTGGAAAATGAACAACGTTAAAATCCCCAACGCAGCACCAAGGAACATTCCATTACTACTGAATACCAACCAACTCATCCCACATATAACCCCTAAACATGCCCAAATAAACCATCCTCCAAACGTTTCCCTTGAACCGACACCGAGAACAAACCCACCAGAACCTCCAACTTTTCTAAAACCCTCCTATCCCACATAATCAAGACTCCACCAGCCGTATGATCAACATCTAGAGCCACCCAATCCACATACGGATAGCTCCACAGACTGCAAACCAGTTGTCTATCCATGCCAACGAGCTTTGTTTCTTGAAGGCATACAACATCAAACTTCCACTCACGACATAACAAGATTCTCACTACCAGCCGTTTCTAGGAGTCATTCAATCCTCTAACATTCCATGAAATCATTTTCAGCTTCATAAAGTCTTTTACTACCCCACTGCTATTTCTACTACACTCTATCTCCCATCATAATTAACCGAGGAAATTAAATTCCTCAACTCTCGTTTCCCTTTTATTATTATTATTGATAAGTAACTAGGCTCTAGATTTTTATTACCTCTTCACCCAAACAACGAATTTTCATAATCCTCAATAAATCCAATACCAAATCAAGAAAATTAGCATCACCGACCCCCCCCCAAGGCCCCTCTCCCACACCACAAAACCACCATTAATAAAAAATTATAAATAAGAGTCTAAAGCATCCCTCTAAATTTCTAACTTGACATTAACTTCACGTCATCCACTAAAACTGTAACATATGTAGACACTAAGGGACTTCATCTTGAATCGATCTAATGCACTAATCCATCGCTAGTACAAAGAGATATGAACTTAATGTTGCTCCTTTGTGCAATCCTATAGTGATAGGATACTCACTTGTGATGCATCTAATTGTTCTCGCACTAGTTACAACTTCTTTTCATAGGTAGATAGTGGGGAAGGGAGAGGTGGGGTTTGATTGAACCACAAACTTGGAGCCCCGCAAAAGATGCCATTCCCGCTAAGCTATCACTTAAAACCCTAATTCTCACACTAATTACAACTCTGCCATACAATCCTTAATCAACTTAATATATTTTAGAGAAACTCATTTCTTTTCTATAACACACCACATAACCTCCCTAGGTACCCAATCATACGCTTTCTCTAGGACAAGAAAAACCATATGGAGTTGTGAAGATCATTACAAACTTCTCTATATTTTTTATGGGTAAACTTAGGTACAATACTTTGGTCGCGTTTTATTAATTTCCCCAATTAAATTTCAACCTAGGAAGCACAAACACTTTATTTGGAGTGTTGTACTCAAGTTGGACCCTTGATACCTCTAGGAACTTCTGCATGCGTGACTCAGCCGTGTCCTTTTTTAAAATTAGGAAAAAAAAATACGGAACATGGCCAAGACATGAGAACAAGAGGAATCGAATACCCTTTCACAAAACAAATGGAGCATTCATGCTCTGAATAGTAATAATGCATTTGAAAATTAATAAATATCTTTATTACTGGTTTATATTATAATGTCTACACCTCCTTTAGAGTCATGGATTTGCTTTATTGTCCACTATTACTCTTAATTTATATATATATATAACATTATATTAAAGATAAATGCTTAATAATATATAGAAAATATAAATAAAAATACCTTTAACAATTATTTAATAGACTTGTCCTGCCTGCCAAACCCATGTCCTATTTTTTCAAAAATTGCAGTGTCGAAACTTAATATACCACGCCTAAAATGTACCTAATCCTTTTACTTTTTTTTTCATTAGACATCTAAAAAATACCTTCCATGTTAAATTTCCTTCACATGATCAACCAAAATCAACATTAAAGGAACAAAAAAGAAAAAATTCCCCGTAACACCAATTAGACACGCTAACCACTTAACCAAATTCATGCAGGATAAACACTACTGCAACAAAAAACTCAAAATTTTGGATAATCCCAATTAACACAATACCAAAAATCATGAAGATTTAACTTATCAAAATTAAGCCTCAAAATTTCAATAACCCAAATGAAACCTAACATTAAAATCAAGCATAGCCAAATCCAACCAACAACAACAACAATTAAAAATAAAAACATAAAATTCTAATAATCCACAAAAACCAAAATCCAAAAAGTGATTAGAACCAACATTACCGCAACAAAAATCTGAGAGCCCAAATGAAATCCAATGATCAAAATCAACAAACCCGAAATTCTAAAATCCGACATTTCCACAGCAAAAACCTCAAAATTCCAATATACCCAAATGAAATCTAACAAAATCATGAAACAGCCAATAAAAAAAGCTCAATATTCTAAAGCGAAAAAAAAAAATCCAATAGACCCAAATGGAAACCAACTAACAAAATTACGTAACAGCCACCTGGTAGCGGTGCGAAACAAAGTCGTCCGAATCGTCAGAATCGTTGTCGATGAACTCGTAGTCTGCCACGTCAGCATCGTCGTCGCTGTCGAAAGCAAAAGCGTTGGTGGTCTCACCATCTTCATCGTCGTCTTCGTCGCCGCTATAAAAGTCGTCGTCCTCGACCGAAACGACACCGTCTTCATTGTCGTTGTTAGTGGTGGTGGTGGTTTCGTTTTGGTGAGTGTCGCGGGCGTCGTGCATGTCGAAATCGTCCTCCGATTCCATTTTTTTTTTGGTTCAGAAGAAAGTGAAAGGATTTGGGGAATTTGGGGAAGCCCTAGAAATTTGGGGTGCTTTTTCTTTTTGGAGAAGAGAGGGATAGAAATGTAAATATGAAGAAGAAAGTACGGATGAAAATGAAATGGAGAGAGAGGTGTAGAGGGATTGGGAGGTGAGGAGTGAGGTGAGATGAGGTGGTGGAAACGTGCAATTGGGATTTTGAGGGAAATGAATATTAATTAGCAGCCTTTATGTCTGTGTGGAGAGAGAAATGACAATTAGAGATTTTTGAAATTTTTGCTTTTTTTTCACTAATGTTAAAGTGCAACCATTCGAGTCTTGAAGGTTACACCATAAAATTTCAGAATATATATTTTACAATAAAATCTTTTTTTTTTTGTTTTTTGAGAAAGACATTGAAATCATATTTTGTGTTGCATACGTAGTCTTCTTATCTATGTTTTTTTATTGAGTACTATATAATTAATATGTCACATGTGTTTAGTTCCGTCAATAAATTGATGTCATGTCATTTTTGTAGCTTAAGTCCAAAAATGACATGTTTCTCAAATAAATAAATAAAAGTCCAAAATGACATGATATCATTTTATTGAATTAATTAAATACATGTAATTTTTCTCAAAAAAAAAATTAAATACATGTGAAAAACTTATATTACACTCAATACAAAATATGGACCAATGGGTTGTTGATTTAAACATAATATAATTTCAAGAATCCAAATTTTGACACTTCAAGATGTAAAATTTATAGAAGCCTAAACTTTATGGGTAAAATTTACACTTTAGCCTTTTGTTAATTAGTTTGTTAGTGATTATTTTGTGTTTGAGGGGAAAGGGAGAGGAAGTGGAAGCATGGTTATACTCGAAAAACTATTTTAAGGGATATATTTATGTAGTGTTTCTTTATATTTGATAGACTTTACATATTTATGAGATCCATGGAAGAAGATAATTCATGCATAAGATGTATACTCATTCTCAAGTAGGTGTTATATGAGCAAACCAAAATCTTCTATCCCATGTATTTTTATTTTATGTTTTACCTGTAGACACTTCATTTCACACCCATAAATTAACCTTAGAAGATGACAATATGACTACTCTATGTACCCCAAAAATCATGGTTGCATTTTAGTCACCAACTCATTCATCACATATCATTAAAATGATCTTTAGTTTCTAATGATCACAATGATATGTTCGGTTTCCAAATTGGACGGTCGGAATGAAAAATATCATAAGATCAAGTTTTAACAATTTACATGCATTCATTTAAATGGAACCTATTACACAAAATTAATTGAAATTAATTTTGATTGGTTGTTAATTGAAATTAATTAAATGAATTTTTGTGATTGGTGGAATATTTTATTAAAATGTGATTTTTTGCATAGGAATAAAAGAAAAAAAAGCTGATAATATTAAATTTGGACTAATAATTAGATTTTTAGGACAATTATCTTATAAATAATTATTTTAAAAGCTTAATTATCATGTTGGAATGAGTTTTACCATGAAAATAATTCTAGAACATGTCCAAATACAATTTCCAACTCAGAATAACGCTGAAAAGAGTCCAAAACATGTAAAAAAAAAAAAAAAATTTTGGGAAATCTATGAGAAGTGCAACAGTGCCGATTGGCACAGATTCCAGAATATGCCCCAGGTTTTTTTTTCCACTTTAAATTCTTGATTATGTGTGTTTTGTAAAGGTTATTTTGTGTTATCATGTTGTTGATGATGTGAGTTGATTTTTCTCAGGTCTGGATTTATGAATATCTTATGGTTGGTCCACAAGTTCTAGAAGATGTTGGTGATATGTATCGATGGTTTCTTCGTTGGCTGCCTAAGTATCGTTTATCAACGCCTCCCAAGCATTCCTTGCAGGCTTGGCACATGGCGATCGATACCTTAACTGCCGATGATGTGAGTTTTTTTTAGGAGTTTTGTGTTTGGTTGAGGGTTTAGTGTTCTTTCCCCTTTTTGTGCTGCATGGTTTGGCTTCTTTTCAATCTGGGTTCTTTGTGATTTTCAAATGTCTTTAAATCCTTGGCTTGGATGTGAGGAGCATGCAAAGTGTGCATAGGCTCAGGAGCTAAATTGTCGTCAAGTGTTGTTCGAGTATGGCTATGGGAGATATTGGTATCTCGGCAATCGGGTATTGGCTCAAGTTCAACATGTGTACCCTCTTGAGACAATTCCTGCTCATCCTTGTCCCTCCATCCATTTGGCAGATCTTTTGGCTAATGAAGAAATTGCTCATGCTTGAGTTGGCCATGTTGTTTCAGGGACACTAAGAGACTATCTTGAATTTGCCAAACTCAACTGCATGGTTGTCTAGCATTCCTGTAACATCGGTAGCTTTCTTTCTTTCCAAAGTCAATTTCCACAGTGTCTTGCATCTCCATCTTTTATCTTCTCTATTCTAACTTTTGTGAAAATATCTACATGTTGCACTTTTAGGCTTCATCCTCTTAAGAGGAGGAGAGTCTTCCTTCTAGCCATGTTGATGGATCTTCTAGTTCTTTCATGGAGATGTATCCTTATATTCCCACATGGCAATACGAAGTAATGAACCATGATAGGTCATACAGCTTTATGAATCTAGATCGACTAGAGTATACCCCAAATGTCCCTTAGAATGACCCAGTTTATTCCTGAATCCTTTAGTCTTCTGTCCTCATTTTTGCTCATTAAGTTATTTCTGAACTTGTGCGTTTGTGCTTCAGGTCAGTGCTGATCTTGTGGAAGAAAGTATGCCAATGATTGGAGGTTTGCACCTAGGGCACGCACTCAATCTTCTCAATATGTGCTCAATGAAATGAACTAGGTAAAAGATGATGCTTCCTTAATGTTTTTGCTTGAACTATATAATAATAGATTTAGCACCTGTCTTTGTTGATTTTTCAGAACAGTTGAATAGCAATGGCTGATGCCAACACTAGATCCTTGGAGGAGAGAATCAGAAATCTCGAACTTCAAAACCAGCAACAAGAATCTCAGTTTTATGCAAGTGAAGAAGGAGACACTGAGGGTGGCTCCTCTAGGGGTGGGTCTTCTAGGGGTGGGTCTAGGAGATCTTCCCCCAGGCAAACCTAAAGTTCAAATGATGCTTAACTTGTATTTTAATTTTCCTGCAAAGACAAAAAAAGTATTCCATAGACAATTTGTATTCCGCTCTTAGCTCTTTATCTTTGGATTGCTTTTAGTCTTGCTGAAATTTAGATGAAAAAGTTTGGAATTCACTTGATGAAGTTATGTAGTAAACAATTTGAACTTATCTGACCACTTCTGATGTGATTTATGTTAGGATTAGTGCCCTTAAATCCTATTGTATGATACTATGATATTATGTATGACTTAATGTTGTGATTAATAACATTGTTTTGTTTTATCTAAAATAATTGTAACATGAATATTGAGATATTATCATATAATCCATGAGATGTATAGTATGTGATTTATGTGAAAAGTCACAAAAGATATAAATCACAAGTTCTTTGTAAATTCAGAATTTTAGTTCGTAGTCAGTGATGAAATTGGACATTTCACCTGTGAAAACTATAACATATCAACTAAGATAATTTGTCTTAATCGTGAAAATTGAGATTTCTAGTTGATATGTTAATATGTTTTAAGAGTTAAAACATATTGAACTAGACCGGTGTGAGATTTATTGTTCTCCTAACGACTGTCAAATGAATAATAAACTCACGACTTATATTTACATGAACTCTTAATCCTGAGAGGATAATGGACTTAATCATGAAGTGTAGGTTGCTTTGATATATTAAGAATGAGATCTATAATTACGGTCAAAACCTCAGTATGTTAAGCAACCACATTTAGTGTTGATGGAACATATATTCTCAAGATGGAATTCATATTCTCTTAACGGAGATACAAAATATTCCCTTGAGATAAGTTTAATGGGTTTGTTATTCAGAGAGTTAGGCCTAACCACTTTAGTAAGGAGTTACTAAAGTATATATTTATGAAATTGAATTTCATAAATATATGATGAATAACTTAAAGGATTAAACCGGGTACTCAAGGATAAAATGTAGTAATTTACAAAGTGGTAGTCTACATTCATGACTTTGTATTACTAAGAATATTTTATGAAAATGTTGCATGTACAATAAAGTCTTGGGATATAATTTATAAATAAGGCCTAGAGTGCAATTATATTTATATAGTGGTATTAAATATAATTACTGATAACTTTGGACTTGTCAAGAGTTGACAGAAAAGCCCAAAATCCATTGGAGCTAGTGTCTTATTGGTCCCTTTTGGTCCCACTGCAAGTCACATACTTAAGCCCAATTGGAAAAGCCTAAAAGGCCAGCCCAATTAGATAATCAATTAGACACAAAGGGAGAAACATAGTTTTTTTGTAGATAATTGTAAGAATACTATTGTGAAGTGGTGTATATGAGTGTTAGACACTTTGACATTCGCCCTTTATAAACTGATTGAGAGACCACATATCTTGGGCGTTAATGGAATTGGAGTGAAGATTGAAAGTGTTCTTAAGTACTTCTGATCTTCAGTTTTGAAATTCACCGCTCGAAAATACACTCTCTTGTTCTCAAATTCTAAAACTAATGTAGTATATGCTAACTTTTATGAATGAAGTAGATCCGCTATTTTTCCACTGCGTATGTTTTGTATGCAATACAAACATGTATTATTCCATCAATTTGTACTTACCTGAATAAGGCACAGCCAAATGCCCCTAGTCTGAAAAACTTATGCATGATGACCTTTTATTTTTTGAAAAATGGGCTTTTTTTTTAACAGGCATGATTGATTTTACTTGTTCTAGAGAAAGGGGATAAGGCATAACCCAATGCCCCTAGTTTCGAAAATAGATGCATGACTTGGAAAATCTTGATTTGGTTAATTTTCTTTTCTCTTTTTTTTTACACAAATGATGTAGGTGATATTTTTTTTAAAAAAAACAAATGAACAAGACATGTCTAAATGCCTCTGTTTGACAAATCACACAAATTTTTGAGAAACTTTATTGCACAATCATTTCTTTTTTGGGAGTGAAAAATAGAACCACGAAGTGCCCAAAAACACAAAACGTCATGGTTGGGCTAGGTGCCAATCAGCACTCTTAGAGTGCCGATTAGCACTTTAGGGTGCCGATAAACACACCTAATTTTCCCCAATTCCTCACATTTTTCCAATGCGTTTTCTGTGTTTTTGAGTTTTTTGAAAAATATTTTCTTCGTTTGGAACTATGAAACACTTTCTTAGTCAGCTGCAAACTCTTGAAACCATATTTAAACCTAGTTAGGGACTGAGGGAGCTTATTTTAGCATTAAAACTACAAACAAAGCTCTACATCAAAGTTATCAAGAAACAACAATCACATGCAAGAGTTATCCATGACTAACAATCAAAATTTTCCTCACTCATCAATACATGATATCAATAGATTGGTTCGTAGCTTTGATTTTGGCACCAAGACCAATTTCACAGCCTACAAGCTAAAAGGAATCAAGGCTTTGAGGAATGTCAATATCAAGTGGGATTTTCTCCATGCCGTGATGAAGTTCTGGGATACTGAAGATCATGTATTCCGGTTTAAAACTATTGAATTTTGGCCCACAATTGAAAATTTTTCAGCTATTCTAGGTTATGATCCTGGCAAAAAATTCGTAGTAGTTTCTTATGACCCCAAACATATGGAAATATTGTCTAATGCTCTAAGGCTTCCTACTTCAATTACTAGTAACATGATTGAAGGCCACATGGTGAATCTTCATGCGGTTGTTTCAAGACTTATTAACAAACGTACTTATGGAGTGTCTAACAACATGCAGAAAAATTTTGGCTTAGCTTTTTGCTCCATGGGAGAATTTTCACTTTACTCCGAAAGGCCTAGCTTTATGGATGCTCGAACCATAGGTATTGTGAGTCAAGTTAAGGATGGTGATAATCTTGCTTCTTTAATCTTAGCAGAAGATCTTTTAGGACTGGCTTCTATATTTCTTGGTAAAGGGTCATAACAATTTCTTGGGAGTCCTTTAACTTTGCAAATATGGTTGATGGAAAGACAAGACTTGATTGCTACACCTACTGTTGCTTATTATGGTCCTAACAATTTTCTTAATAGGACTGTCTTCGAAACCGAGAGCCAAATAGAAAGAAACTGGGTGAAATTTCTAAACAAGAAATCCAGTATCTCAATTCGATGGAATTGTTATTGGTGGAACTGTCCACCTCCTTTGTTGTAGTCCCCGAGATCAAATCACATCTTCATAGTTGGATTAAGGAGGGCAACTTTCTATAAGGCTAATAGACTTTAAAGATAATTCTAATATGAGCAGGGAATGCCTGGTGGAAGAGGAAGAAAACATTTCACTCATGTGGACTAAAATCCTACTTGTGTGAGGAACGTGCTGTTGGGCTTGGACATGGCTAACCAAGTGGATCAATCTTTTGTTAAGGTTCACTTTCACAGGATGACAATAGAATATTCCAGCTGGCTGGTGAACAAAATTGTGGATAAAGAGGCTGACATGACTTCTATGAGAAAACAATTTCTTAAAAATAACCAAGAGAAACACGAGGCTAACAATTATGAGTTCAAAAGGAGAGACAAAGATGACAAAGTACCTACCACATTTTAGGACATATGTGATTCATGTTAGGAACATATGTCATCATGTATTGGCTAATCTTTTGACAAAACGCATTTTACTTGTAATTGGGTTGATCTAGGATATGTTTAATGCTTCAAGGAACAAGGTTTCAAGTTCAAATGTTAAAGCCATGCAAAGTCTGTCCAAGAATCAAATAATGAAGTGCTGGTTTTTAAAGCTCGACAGCTAGTATCTATCGAGATTTAAAAAGCTGTCTAAGCCCAAAGTTCAACAGCTGCTTGACAGATAGGGTATCTATCGAGAATTATGAAAATCATATTTTCGGCTCTGATTGCATTTCAATCCATGAGTATGTGTTTAGGCTTTCTTTTCTCATAACCCTAAGCATATATAAGGATTATTTTAAGGGCCGTCACAGAGAGCACAATTGCACAAGTGTGAAGCGAAGTGTTGTTCATGCAAATTGTGACTGGAAACCTAGTTTGCCTTAGTTCATCTTTCTCTTAACGAAGCTATTGTGTTTGTACACTGTAGGGTTTTGTGACCAAGCTACTTCGTGATACTCATCGTGTGATGAACTGAAGAACTTTGTAGCCAACATCCTTCTCAAGTTGGTGATCAAGTCGTGTATTGGGATACGCGCATCTATTGGTTAGTCACGTATTGGGAGCCGTGCAATAAAATGAGAGATTGTCACTACAGAACAAGTACAATTGGATATTGGGGTAAGGGTTCAATTGTAGGTTGGTATAAGGTATTGAGATTACTTTACTTATAACCGCTTGTTGTGATAATAGTGAATTCTCGGGAGTGGTGACCTTAAAATCACCTGGCGAGGTTTTTGCCTTGGAGGTTTTCCTCATTCGAAAACAAATCACCTTGTTAAATTTATTTTTCGCTGCATTTTATGTTAGTTGGTGTTTTGTTTGTACTACCACGTACATTGCATGTTAATTTGATTAATTAATAAATTGGCTAATTAATAAATTAATTCATCATAAGGGGTTAATACATTTTTAGCCTATCACCACAGATGGAACCAACAAACAACCAAAGGAGAAAAGACTAAAGAAAAAATGATTTTCTTTTTTTTTTTTTGCTGTGAACTTGTTTATTTTATAAGTTGATGTAAAACTCTTAGGTTTAGGAATTATTTAGGACTTTCAGGTTTAGGGTTCTGTTTAGGGTTTGATTTGTTTAAGGTTTGCCTTTTTAGGGTTTGGCTTTTGAAGTTTGTGTAATGACATGGTTTAATTGAATGGTTAAATTTTGGAAACAATTTTTTTCTTTGCTTGATGGGTAAATGGTGGGTTTGAGGAAGTTATGACCGGACCAATATATGGTTGCCTACGTACCTCCTTGGCAAAAAGATCAGGACATCACATAGTTCAATTTATTTGCCTTAGCTTTTGCCTAGGCTGCCATTTCGGGTTTTCAACCTACCTTTTTTTCAATGCCCTAATTTTCGCCTAGACCACCCTTTCAGGTTTTTAGCCTAGCAAGCCTTTTTTTTTTTTTGCTTTTTTTTTTAGCGAACCTAGGAAAGAAAATAACATAATTTACAACCATTTCAAATGTGGGTTTTCAGTCTACCGTGGTATTTCTTCAATTGATCCATATTGGTTGGTTTAGTGAAAGGGTTTGCATCTAAGTCCATCAACCTTACTGCTCCCCCAAAGTATATTTGCTTGATAATATATGGACCTGCTTAATTTTGCTTAAATTTTCCGTTTGTTTCTTGAATTAGGGCTTGAATATCTTTCAGCACTAAATCTCCCAATTTCAAATCTCTTGTTATTACCTTCTTGTCAAAAGTTTTCCTAGGTCTCCTTTGGTAACCTTGAATGTGATACAATGCCTTGAGTCTCTTCTCATCCATCATGCATAATTAGTCATACCTACTCTGTAACCAATTTACTTTTGGGATTTCACTCTCTAATACTGTTCTTAATGAACGAACACCTATTACACCAATGAATAAGGAGTGGCTCCTATGGAGGACCGAATTGATATTCTATACCCCCAAAGTGCATAGGGTAACTGTAGATGCCAATCCTTGTAGTTCTTCGTGCTCTTCTTCAAAATTTGCCTTATATTCTTGTTGCAGCCTCAGCTGCTCCATTGGTCTAAGGACGATAGGGTAAGGATTTATGATGCTGAATATTGAACTGTCAAAGTAGCTTCTCTGTTTCTCCCTTGAAATGCAGCTAATTGTTTGGAAGAATTACATACGACACCCCATATCTACAAATGATATTAGTCTAAATAAACTCAGCAACTTTCTTCGAGTTCAAAACTGTGTATGAGGCAGCTTCCACCCAATTGGTGAAGTAATCAATAGTAACAGGTATAAATTCATGGTCATTAGATGATGTTGGGTGGATCATCCCAATAATATCTATTCCCCATATAGAGAACGGTCAGGGTGAAGTCATGGTATGTAATGGCATAGGTGGCATGTGCTTTAGATCTCCATGGACTTGGAACTGATGGCATTTTGGAACATGAGCTGCGCAATCTGCTTCTATAGTAGTCCAGTAATAACCTTGTCTCATTATCTTCGTGACAGCATGTGTGCATTCATATATGACCCATAACTTGACTCATAAACCTCTTCAATTATTTGTTGTGCTTTCTTGGCAATCACGCAAAGGAGATGAATTCTGTCATATAATCTTCTATAAAGCCTTTCACCATAAATAATATAATTAGTGAACAACCTTCTGGTGGTTAATTGGTCATTCTTGTTTGTAGACTTTGGGTATGTCCCATCCTTGAGGTACTGTAAAATGTTTGAATAATATTCACCTTCCCCATTCATTCCCTCGTCTTTTTCTATTGACATACAATAAGCGGGCTCTTCTTTTTATTCCACCACTATTGGTAGAGCTTCATCCTCCTTAGGTCCATCCATCATGGATGCCATTGTTGCTAAAGCATCTGCAATCTGATTCTGCATTCTGCATTCTTGGCACATACTAGTACTGAATCTTACCAAATTTCGAGGCCAACTTCTAAAGACATTCATGATAAGGCATCAACTTTTCTTCGTTGATCTTCCATCTATTATAGATTTGAGAAATTATCAAGGTTGAATCACCATACACTTTCTACTCTTTTACTCCAAGACATAGGGTTGCTTCTAACCCCATAATGCAAGCTTCATATTCAGTGGCATTATTAGTGGCGGGAAAGTTGAACCTACCAAAAAATGGGATATGTGTCCCTTTTGGAGAAATTAGGAGAACTTCAATGCCACTTCCGTTCTGATTAGTTGCTCTATCAAAATACATCTTCCATGATTCTAACTCTATCCCATGATATCCTCATCTAGGAAATCTCCTTGAATTTCTTTGGCTTCTTCAGGTGAATAGTGGGCTAAGTGATCAACAATTGCTCTTCCATTTACAGACTTCTGAGTCACATATTTAATATCAAATTTTGACAAAAGCATAACTCATTTAGCTGTCTTCCTATCTTACACAGGCTTTTCCATCAGATATTTCAAAGGGTTTATTCTTGTAATCAACAAGACCTTGAAAGCAAGCATGTAATCTCTGAGTTTTCGGGTTGCCCATACAAGTGCTACACATGTTTTCTCAAGTGGTAAATACTTCTCTTCATTCCAGCATCTTCTTGCTAATGTAATAAATTGCATTCTCTTTCCTAGAATCTTCTAGATACTAAGCAAGCAAAGACTCATTGCTGTATCCGTAGTTGTGAGATATAACAATAACGGTTTTTCAGGTACCAATGAGACCAGTATTGGTGGATTCATCAAATAATTCTTAATTTTTTCAAAAGCTTCTTGACAGTGCTCATTCCACACCATGGGAACTTCTTTCTTGAGTAGTCAAAAAAGTGGATCACATGTCATGCTAAGATGGGTTATGAATCTGCTAATGCATTGTATCCTTCCTAAAAATCCCCGGATCTCCTTCTCAATCCTTAGAGGCTTCATCTCCACAATTTCCTTGATTTTTTCATGATTTACTTCAATTTCCCTCTGTCTTACCATAAACTCCAACAGTTTTCGATGTTACGCCAAAAGTACACTTCTTTGGATTCAACCGCAACTTATAGAATTAGGTTCTTTCAAAGAACTTCCGTAAAGCTAGTATGTGCCCTTCACAGTCTTTGAACTTCACTATCATGTCATCAACATAAACTTCTACTTTTTTGTGGACCAAATCATGCAATAGAGTAGTGGTTGTACGTTGATAAGTAGCACCAGCATTCTTAAGGCCAAATGGCATGACCCTATAGCAATACGTCCCCAATGAAGTAATGAAGGAGGTTTTCTTCATATCTTCTGGAGTCATCTTTATCTGATTATATCCCGAAAAACCATTCATAAATGAAAATAGGGCATGTCATGCTGTGTTATCAACCAAGATATCGATATAAGGCAAGAGAAAATCATCTTTCAGGCTAGCCTTATTAAGATCTTGGAAGTCTACGCACATTCTCACTTTCCCATCCTTCTTCGACACTTAAACCACATTAGCTAACCATTCTAGGTAGTTGACCACCCTCAAAATTACATGTTGTACTATTTTTCAACTTCTTCTTTGATCTTAAGAGTCCATTCTAGTTTCATTCATCTCAGCTTCTGTTTGACCGGCTTCATGGTTGGACATGTTGGAATGCAGTGTTGCACTATGTCTATATCAATCCCAAACATGTCTTCATATGATCATGCAAACACTTCTTTGAATTCTATCAGTAGTGCAACCAATGCATCAGTAGTGTGACCAATGAATTCTGGCAAAAGTGATTGGCTCAACGGTCTTGACCTTCTCTAGAGAGTCTTCCATGGGGTGGACAGCTCCCTTTCATTCCCAATTCTTCAACTCGGTTGTGGCTTTAATAATGGCGACTGGCTCCCAGCGAGCTCCTTCTTCTCTCAGCATCAATACCATGGGGTCTTCATCCACATAATCTGTGCTTTCACCATTAATCTCCATATCTATGGGCTTGTCAGACACATAAGTATCCAAATGCTCTATGTTATCCATCCACTCACCAAACAGATCTTGCTTTTTTTGTTGCTTGGACAAATGTATTGGGGGAAGTACTCTAACTCATTCCCTCCCATTCTCTCATCTTCGTCTTTAAGATTCTCCAAAGTTAAGTTTTTGAAACTGTGGATCATGAGCTTTCTATCTAGTGTTGTCAATCTAGCATCTATGTCATTTTCTTCCTCACTCTATGGGGCCAGTAAGCCAAGTTATGAATTGTGGAATGACCTTAACTCAAGAATTTCTCTACCATGCTTGTCATATCAAGGGCTTGATCTTGAACTAACATCAGTAATGCAGCTCCAATTTATTCATCATAATCTATACCTTCAGTTTCTACACTGTTAGGGACATATGTTTATGTAATTGGCATATCCTTTGACAAAACGCATTTTACTTGTATTTGAGTAAATCTAAGTAGATTCAAGATCATCATTACAAATGGTTAAATTGAAGACATGAAGATTACTCAAGAACTGCTTAAAAAAAGTGTAATCTGCAGGTTTCGATACATCGTCGATAGAAACTCGATCTGTTGAGATTCATTAAATATCGACACATGTCTCGATCTATCGAGCTTACGAGATTCAAACTATATTCAGCAACGTTTTTACTCTAAAAGGCTAATTGTTTATAGGTTTGTATAATCTTCATAGGACTAGGAAAACCCAAGGTTTAAATATTTGTATAATCCTTATTAAACTAGAAAAGCCCAAGGTTTGTGTAAATCTATTTGGAATAGAAGAGCCCATTAAGCTCCTAATTAAAGTAGGTGGAAAAAGAAAAACCTAACCCTAGGGAGCTTCATAAGGTTTTCTTTTTGAAACCTTAACTTCCACCTACGAAAGAAAGAGTTCTTGCTGTGTTTCTTATACGCCTTTGGGTTTAGTAACCAAGCAAAGTCTCTTGCACCAACATTAAGATCCTATTGGTGTTTCTATGCGAAGCTGCTACAAATCAACTACAACAATCAAAGGGTTGCTGTGATGTTAGTCACGTACTGCGATTTGTGCAAAAGAGTAAGCCGCGTACTGGGATCCGCACATCGATTGGTTAGTCACATACTGGGAGCTATGCATCAAAAGGAGAGATTGTCACTACAGAACAAGTCCAATTATGTATTAGGGTAAGGGTTCAACTTTTTGGAAAATCTGGTTTTGTATCTTATACAAAACACACAGCAGAAGCAACAAACATGGATCTATTTCATTCATGATTGATAACATGCACTATGTAAATTTCAGAATTTAAGAATAAGATAGCATACCTTGGTGTGGTGAAATTCAAAACAAAAATATTAGAAGTACTTGGGAACACTTTTAATCTTCACTTCAATTCCACTTTACGCTCAAGAAGTAGCTTTACTCACACATACACACCATTTCACAATGATGTCTCTCTTTTTCTAATAAAAAATTATGTATGTTTCTCCCTTTATAACTAACTGATTATCTAATTGGGCTAACCTATTGGGCCATTCTAATTGAGTTTTAGTGTATGGCTTGGAGTGAGACCAAAATGGGCCAATAAGACACTAGCTCCAATGGGCCTTGGGCTTTTCTGTCAACTCTTGACAAGTCCAAAATTACTATTAATTATATTTAATACCACTATATAAATATAATTACACTCTAAGCTTTATTAATAAATTATATCCCAAGACTTTATTATACATGCAACCCCTTCTTAAAATATTCGTAGTAATACAAAGTCATGAATGTAAACTGTCACTTTGAAGATTACTACATCTTAATCCTTGAGTACCCGGCTTAATCCTTTAAATTATTCATCATATATTTATGAAATTCAATTTCATAAATATATACTTTAGTATCTCTTTACTAAAGTGGTTAGACCTAATACTCTGAATAACCAAACCCTTTAAACTTATCTCAAAGGAATATTTTATATCTCCGTTGAGAGATTATGAATTCTATTTTGATAATATATGTTCCATCAACACTAAACGTGGTTGCCCAACATATTGAGATTTTTATCGTGACTTTAAATCTCACTCCTGATATAACAAAGTAACCTATACCTCATGATCAGATCCATTATTCTCTCAAGATTAAGAATTCATGCAAATAAAAGTCGTGAGATTTATTATTCATTTAACAGTCGTTAGGAGAATAATAAATCTCGTAGCGGTCTAGTTCAATATGTCTTAACTCTTAAAACATATCAACATATCAACTAGAAGTCTCCACTTCCATGATCAAGACAGATCATCTTAGTTGATACGTTATAGTCTTCGCAGATGAAATACCCAATTTCATCACCGATTACGAACTATAATTCTGAGTTTACAAATAACTTGATATTTATATTTTCTGTGACTTTTCACATAAATCACATACTATGTATCTCATGGACTATATGATAATGTCTAAATATTCATATTACTATTATTTTAGATAATATTAAAACAACTTTATTTATCATAATATTAAGTCATACATAATGTCATATAATAGGATTTAAGGGCACACATCCTAACACAACTGCAGGTTGGTATAAGATACTGGGATTCATTTACTTGTAACTGCTTGTTTTGATAATAATAGATTCTCGGGAGTGGTGACCTTAAATTCACCTGGTGGGGTTTTGCCTCGGTATTGGCTGAAATGAATGAATCTGTAAATCAACAACTATTGAATAAAACTAGGGATGATGTAGCTGTATTGGATATACCACAAGATACTACTCATGAGATGTCTAGTACATAGGTGCCTCATCGTAGTGAGAGAATTGTTCGGCCTCCTATAAGGTTTATAGGTTTAGGAGAAACTTATGAAACTATCTCAGAAGAAGCTAAATCGGATCCCTACACTTATAAAGAGGCAATAAATGATATAGATGCACATCATTGGCTCAATGCTATGAAATCTAAATTAGATTCCATGTATTCCAATCAAGTTTGGGATCTTGTAGAGGCGCCTAACAGCATTAAACCTGTTGGTTGCAAATGAGTTTACAAGCGGAAGAGATGGATAGATGGAAGGTTGAAACCTTTAAAGTAAGGCTAGTGACGAAAGGGTATACACAAAAAGAAAGTATTGATTATAAAGAAACTTTTTCACCAGTAGCAATGCTTAAATCCATCAAAATTCTCTTATCCCTTGCTGCTCATTATGATTATGAGATTTGGCAAATGGATGTTAAGACTGCATTTCTTAATGGCAATCTTGAAGAAGAAATCTATATGATGCAACCGAAAGGTTTCATAGCAAAGAATCAAGAACATATGGTATACAAGTTGAAAAGGTCCATTTATGGACTTAAGCAAGCATCTAGGTCATGAAACATTAGATTTGATCAAGTAATTAAATCATTTGGTTTTGAACAAAATCTTGATGAACCATGTGTGTACAAAAGACATCGAGATAAAGTAGTAATATTCCTGGTGCTTTATGTTGATGATATTTTACTCATTGGAAATGATGTGGGAGTAATGCCATCAGTAAAGGTTTGGTTGTCTAGCCAATTTTTTTGGAGAGTTATTAAAAGTCTTGAGCTTTTTTACTCAATTTCATAGAATTCTAATTCTTCTATGTCCTTTAGTAGAATACTAGGACACGTGCCTTTTCATCGTTACGGCCAAAGACTCGTGCTTTGTTGGTGAGAAAGGAGCTTAAGACTTAATTGTCGTTTCAGTTGTCCTCTGCTTTAATTTTTTCTATCTAAAATATGACTCTCTTTGCTTGATTTCTTATAAGCTTTTGGAATCATGCTTTCATAGATGCATCTTTCTTTCATGCTTTCATCTTGTTTGTCTGTTTTTATTCGGTTGCTTAATTTTTATTTTGTTTTGTTTTAAAAAAAATGAAAAATTATTCAAAAACATTGTGTGTTTGTGTAGATTAGTACTTGTGTACCTTGAATGGCCAATGAAACAAAGTTTTCTAAACTTTGTATCTCTTGTAACTTAGATGAGCATCTCTATGTCCTTTAAGCAAGTGAGTTTTGTGGCTCATGTTTGTGATGAGTAAAATTAAGTAATCTCTTGCACATAACACTTAACACTCATGTCACTCTTTTTTATGGGAAGACTAGAAAATCCTAAAAGAAAGGTATAAATAACCATCTCACCACTGTTGCCTATCAATCATGGAATGACATCGGTATGTTTTGGCATAGCAAAAGTGCAATGTCCAAAGCTTAACATAATTGGATATTTCTTTTCTCTCTTTTATATGCTCATGCATGATATGCTTAAAAGAAAATATGCAAAGAAAAATTAAAGCAAAAAAAATCAAAATTCTTTAATATATGATTGCAAGCGTGTATTCTAGGAGATGTGGGAGTGATAGGATGTACTTTAAAGACGATAGTCCCCATAAGTCAGTTATGATCGTGTGTGAGTTAAATTGATTTACTCATATCTCAAATCGTCATAACATGTAGACACTTATGCAATCTTGCGATATTTTTCACACACAACACGTAATATTCTTTGCTTCTTTTGATACATGTGTAGGTACAATGTGATTTGACCATCACAAGGAATACATGTGCTAATGTATGCCCATTAAACTGTCTTGACTTGTTTCTGAAACATAAAATTGGTTAGACGCGTTTAGTGTGTGTGTGTGTGTTTTGGATCTAAATGCATGACATTTTTTATTGAGAGATTTTTTTTAGAGCTAAAATTGTTGTTTGGATCTTTGGTTGAGTAGCATATTTGATTGCATTCATGTCTGTGTTTTTATCTTCTTTGAAAAATTGTATTTAAGCAATCTCGACAGCTTCTCAATACCTCTCGACAACTAGGTTATTTATCGAGCTCTTCAGCTTCTTTTTATCGCCATTTCGATATTTTCTCGATAGCTCCTCGATCCATCGAGAAAGTTTTTGTTTCCTCGATAGATACTCGATAGCTTCTCGATCCATCAAGCCTTTTTGCTATGGAAACCTATGAACAGATCCTAGATAGCTAGCTCGATAGCTATTTCTGGCTTTTTAATTCTCGACACCTCTCGAACGATTGAGATACCCTTGCATGCATTTTATTTTTCTTTGTTTTGCATTTTTTTCCTTTGTGTCCATAACATCTTGTTTTTCTTTTTCTTGTAGGTCTATGGTTCCTTGTTCTCCTTATTTCCTCTTTATTAGTTTTCTTTCTATTTCTAGTCAAGTCTTTTCGCATTTTATGCCCTTTAACAATTGTGTCAAAAAGGGGAAGAAATTTGAGAATTGAATGTCATTCCTCAGGGGAGTAGACTAGGGGGAGAACTTGATGTTAAAGGGAAGAAAGTTTTTGTTGTAACTAACATAGGGGGAGAGTTAGTTTGATACACTTTGATATTGATATAAATATATATATATATATATATATATATATATATATATATATTGTATTGTGTATTCTATGGTTTTGTAACCACTTACATACATTATTTGTTGTTTCTATATTTGATGATGATGTATGTGTTTCACTCTTTATCTCACATGTGTTGTTTCTTTTCTCTCTTTATACACATGTTTCTTGTTTATTTAACTTGTCATTATTTTCCACATGGTAACTTGATTTGTTTTGTTTAGTGTCTCTGAACCTTGAAAGTTGCTGCAAGAAGAAGGTTGAAAGGGGGAGAACTTTGAAAATTGAATGTCATTCCTCAGGGGGAGTAATAGATTTAGGGGGAGAATTTCATGTTAAAGGGAAGAAAGTTTTTGTTATAACTAACTTAGGGGGGAAAGTTAGTTTGATACACTTTGATATTGATATATATATATATATATATTTATATTGTATTGTGTATTCTATGGTTTTGTAACCACTTACATACATTATGTGTTGTTTCTATATTTGATGATGATGTATGTGTTTCGTTCTTTATCTCACATGTGTTGTTTCTTTTCTCTCTTTATACACATGTTTCTTCTTTATTTAACTTGTCATTATTTTCCACATAGTACTTTGATGTATTTTGTTTAGTTCCTTTCAAGAAAGACAAGTTAAAGCCAAGTAAAGATTCCGAACCTTCTTCTTGCAGCAACTTCTAAGATTCAAATCTTTTAGACTAGACTTATTTATTATGTAATCTGTTAGGATGTGTGCCCTTAAATCCAATTATATGATGCTATGTATGTTATTATGTATGACATTATGTATGACTTAATGTTGTGTTTAATAAAGTTGTTTTGCTATTATCTAAAATAATAGTAACATGAATATTGGGACATTATCATATAGTTCATGAGATGCATAGTATGTGATTTATGTGAAAAGTCACAGAAGATATAAATCACAAGTTCTTTGTAAACTCAGAATTTTAGTTCGTAGTCGGTGATGAAATTAGGCATTTCATCTGCGAAGATTATAACATATCAACTAAGATGATTTGTCTTGATCATGGAAATAGAGATTTCTAGTTGATATGTTGATATGTTTTAAGAGTTAAAACATATTGAACTGGACCGGTGTGAGATTTATTATTCTCCTAACGACTGTCAAATGAATAATAAACTTACGGCTTATATTTACATGAACTCTTAATCCTGAGAGAATAATGGACTTGATCATGAGGTGTAGGTTGCTTTGATATATCAGGAGTGAGATCTAAAGTTACGGTCAAAACCTCAGTATGTTGGACAACCATATTTAATGTTGATGGAACATATATTCTCAATATGGAATTCATAGTCTCTTAACAGAGATACAAAATATTCATTTGAGATAAGTTTAATGAGTTTATTATTCAGAATGTTAGGCCTAACTACTTTAGTAAATAGTTACTAGAGTATATATTTATGAAATTGGATTTCATAAATATATGATGAATAACTTAAAGGATTAAACCGGGTACTCAAGGATAAGATGTAGTAATTTATAAAGTGGCGGTCTACATTCATGACTTTGTGCTACAACGAATATTTTATGAAGGGGTTGCATGTACAATAAAGTCTTGGGATAAATTTATAGATAAGGCCTAGAGTGCAACTATATTTATATAGTGATATTAAATATAGTTAATGGTAATTTTGGACTTGTCAAGAGTTGACAGAAAAGCCCAAGGCCCATTGAAGTTAGTGTTTTATTGGTCCCTTTTGGTCCCACTCTAAGCCACACACTTAAGCCCAATTGGAAAGGCCCAAAAAGCCAGCCCAATTAGATAATCGGTTAGATACAAATAGAGAAACATACAGAATTTTCTGTAAAGAATTTTGCAAGAACATCATTGTGAAGTGGTGTATGTAAGTATTAGATACTTTGACATTCTCCCTTTGCAACTGATTGAGAGACCACACATCTTGGGCGTTAGTGGAATTGGAGTGAAGATTGAAAGTCTTCCCAAGTGTTTTTGATCTTCAGTTTTGAAATTCACCGCTTCAAGTTACACTTTCTTGTTTTCTAATTTTGAAACTTACATAGTGCATGTTAACATTTATGAATGAAGTAGATCCGTTATTTTTCCGCTGCGCATATGCATAATTTCCATCATAATCTTGAGTAGAATGTATTCTAGAATATTCAATGTTCTCTTATGGTTTTGCCACGGATTGCCAAAGGGGGAGATTGTTAGGGACATATGTTTATGTAATTGGCATATCTTTTGACAAAACGCACTTTACTTGTATTTGGGTAAATCTAAGGAGGTTCAAGATCATCATTACAAGTGGTTAAATTGAAGACATAAAGCTCTATTTGTCGAGATTCATTAAATCTCGACACATGTCTCGATCTATCGAGCTTACGAGATTCAGACTATAGCCACGAACGTTTTTACTCTAAAAGGCTAATGATTTATGAGTTTGTATAATCCTCATAAGACTAAGAAAGCCCAACATCTGTGTAAACCTATTTGGAATAGAAGAGCCCATTAAACTCTTATTTAAAGGAGGTGGAAAAAGAAAAACCTAATTCCAGAGAGTTTCATAAGATTTTCTTTTTTAAACCCTAGCCTCTTCCTACAGAAAAAAGAGTTCTTGCTGCTTTTCTTGTATGCCTTTGGGTTCTGTAATCAAGCAAAATCTCTTGCACCAACATTAAAGATCTTATTGGTGTTTCTAGGTGAAGTTGCTGCAAATCAACTATAACAATCAAAGGGTGGCTATGGTGTTAGTCACGTACTGAGATTCATGCAAAGGAGTAAGTCGCGTACTGAGATTCGTGCAAAAGAGTAAGTTGCATACTGGGATCCGTGCATCGATTGGTTAGTCACGTATTGGGAACCGTGTATCAAAGCATCGATTGGTTAGTCACGTATTGGGAACCGTGTATCAAAAGAGAGATTGTCACTACAGAACAAGTCCAATTGTGTACTGGGGTAAGGGTTCAACTGTAGGTTGGTATAAGGTACTGAGATTTCTTTACTTATAACCGCTTGTTTTGATAATAGTAGATTCTCGGGAGTGGTGACCTTAAGTTCTCGGTGGTTTTTCCCATTTGTAAACAAATCACTGTGTCAACTTTATTTTCCACTGCATTTTATTTTAGTTGGTGATTTGTTTGTGCTGCCACGTACATTGCATGTTAATTTGATTTATTAAAAAACTTGGGTAATTAATCAATTAATTCATCACAAGGGGTCAATACATTTTTGGCCTATCATGCACCTTCCTTTACTTTTTCATCTTCATCTTCTATATCATCTCCTACATCTTCACCTTCAGCTTCTAGATCATTTTCTTCATCTTCAGCTTTTGTACCATCCTCTCTATCTATAGCCATAGCTTTGGCATCGTCCTATATATCTCCATCATAGTAGTCCACGTCATCATCAAAGTGATCTTCATAGAAAGATCCTACATCTTCATCCTCTCTATCACTAGGGGGTTCTCCTCTATCATCGCCACTATATTGGCTATCATAATCTTCACTACTGCTGCTGTCACAATTACTATTGATGAGAATCAACAAGCATTCAAGGATCCATTGTATGTTCCAGTTGGGCCTATTACAAGAGCAAGATCCAAGAAGATCAAAGAAGCACTTAATGAGCTGAGATTTGAGCTGATTCTAACGCAGGACATTCCAAGCTTGGCCCAAAGGAAGATGAAGGTGTAATAAATTTAATCCAAGCTATTGATGGTTGATCTCGCTTAATTGGGAGTGATTTATGGCGTGGATTAATGACTGATTGACTTTCCAGCTCTATATCAGTTAATGGAGATTTTTTCCTATTCCGGAGCTGCTATTTTAGACCAAATCTACCTGAATTTAGGGATTTTATTACTTAAAACGTTTTTTTAGCGATTTTCCTATTTTGGATATGCTAATTTCAGACCAAATCAACTTTTATTTAGGGTTTTATTATTTAGTATGTTTTTTATATTTTCTATTTTTCAATTATGTCTTATAAATAGCATGCACTCCTTGTAATAGAGTATTTTTGAATAAAAATCAGAAAATGTGAGGCTTTACATTTCTTTTGGTTCTTCAGGAACTGTGAACTTATCAGGAATTCTTCCTTGTGGCGTTCAAACTTTATACCTTCGGTTCGTGATTCATTTATAATCACTGGGTCAAGGTCTGTTACTTATACTTTTGGTTCGCGTTTTACTTATAAACGTTGGGTCAAGGTTTTATCAAAATCTGAATTTTAGCTTTCCTGGGCAAATATTCCAATATTTTTGTTAGGTCTCAAAGCGTGTCGATTGAGGTTCGCATCATTTGATATCAGAGCACAGGTTTTAAAATCAGTTTGCTATCCCTTTATCTTTTGTTTCCTGTTATCAACCTATCTTGTTTCATTTTGTGTTCCTTATTCATCATTCTTATTTATTTGACATGCACTAGGTTAAAAATCGTGCACCCAGCTCCAAAAAAAAAAAAAAAAAGTGAAAAAAAGACATCAGAAAAGAAATAGAAAAAAAAAATTTTGTTTGTAGTTTCTTTCTCTCAGACCAGAATATTGTTTTCTTTTTGTCCCCTTCCTTTGATTTAGTGTTTCAGTCATATTTTCTTGCTGTTGGTATTTGTTTTACACTACAAGTTGAATTTCTTGATCAAGTTTATTAGTTTAATGTAGAACTGAAAATGGGAAGTTACGAGTGGAAAAAGGCAAGAGAGTGTGAGACTAATATCGCGAAAAAGCCAATTTAAGAGTGAAACACGAGTGGGAGTGACATAATTTGAGTGCAAACACGTAAGGGAGTGTTGTGAGGAACTATGTCTAACAATTCTCTGTAGTTTCAAAAGTATGTCTTCTAGGGGCGAAACATTAAATAGGGAAGGAGGGGAGGAGTCGCCCATCATTTTGCAGGCTATGTAACAACAATTTGAACGCATGAACGTGATGTTTAATGAGATTCGGGATCAGATGGATAGGCAAGACACTGTTGTTGCTACTTTGCATGAGGAGTGTCCCCAAAGAGGCCTTAATGCTAGAAGGCAAGAAAGGCGTACGCACATGGATGACTCTGATGACTACCACGAGGATGAGTTTGAAGATGAAGGAGATCAAGCTTCATTGAATAATGAGGGCAAGTTTGTGCCAAGGGAAAAAAGGCGTGGTAGAGGTTTCCGAAGAGATCTAAGATGGCAAGATGGGACTAACAGAAACCTAAGAAACATAAAAATGAAGATACCAACGTTCCAAGGGAAAAATGATCCAGAAGCATACTTGGAGTGGGAGAAGAAGGTGGAGTTAATCTTTGAGTGCCACAACTAATCCGAGGAGAAAAAGGTAAAACTCGCTGTCATTGAGTTTACTGACTATGCTATTATATGGTGGGATCAACTTGTGATGAACAGAAGGAGAAACCATGAGAGACCTATTGAGACTTGGGAGGAAATGAAGGCCATCATGAGGAGGCGGTTTGTTCCTAGTCACTACTATAGGGACTTGTATCAGAAATTACAGAGTCTTACTCAAGGCTATAGGAGCGTGGATGACTACCACAAGGAGATGGAGATTGCCATGATTCGGGCAAATGTAGAGGAGGATAGAGAAGCTACCATGACAAGGTTTCTGAATGGGCTAAATCAGGACATTGCCAACATGGTGGAGTTGCAGCACTACGTGGAGTTAGAGGACATGGTGCACATGGCAATAAAGGTGGAACGACAGCATAAAAGGAAAGGAACTCGGTCATTTCAAAATCCGGCTCCTCTATTTCATAGAGGTCAAATGGGAGGAAGGACGAAGGGGCTGTTTTCAAGTCCAAAATCGAACCACCAAAAAGGAGAGATGAAGCTCCTAGTGTTAACAAAGTTAAAAATGAATCCCAAACTCGTAATCGTGATATTAAGTGTTTTCGTTGTTTGGGAGTAGGTCATATAGCTTCCCCATGCCCAAATAAAAGGACCATGATTGCACGTATTGATGGAGAGGTGGAAACTGAAAGCGAGGGAGATGATAACCAGATTCCATCACTTGAGGATGCTTGTGATGATGATGTGGAGTATCCAGTGGAGGGTGAGTCACTTGTGGCTAGGCGTGCTTTAAGTGCCCAAGTCAAAGAGGATGACATGGAACAACAAAGGGATAACATTTTTCATACTAGAGGCCACATCAACAATAAGGTATGTAGTAAGATTATTGATGGGGGAAGCTGTACTAATGTGGCTAGCACTACTTTAGTTGAAAAATTGAATTTACTTAC